>NW_015175373.1:480475-573267 GCF_001447785.1 Gekko japonicus
TAGCAGAAACATATTCATTGTTAGGAATAACTAATTCTAAGCAAGCAGGTGTAGATATAGTATATTCGAAAGTGCCCCCCCATCAATGGACCAATTAGTCATTCTCCCACGGGCGGGACGAACTATTGGAGTGCAGGTGAGGAAATGAAACCAGTCCCATGGTTAATGGATGGGAAGAGACACCACACAAGCAAGCTACAAGGTCAGCGATAAGGAGTAGAGGTGCCGAGGGGAATGGAATGCAGGCTGGGCTGGTACACAGGTCAAGCGAGCGAACTGAGACCCATAAACCTTATGGCAGCCTAGCTGACAGTCAATGATAGAGCTGATGTTACATGCACATGCCGTGTTCCCACCTCCAGTCCTTCCACTGGTTGCCAGGCTTGGCCTGAAAACACTAGGGGACAGAGTAAGATGCAGCTTCAGAGGCTGCATCGGTAATGGAGAAGTGGCTGAAATATCTTCTCCAACATACTTGCTCCATGTGGACAAGAGGGAAGAGGGGTGTGATTTCTGCAGATTTCCACTCCTGCTGTAGCCCACTTAGTTTGTGGGAACCTTACTGACCCACACAAAACAAGAAAAGGGAAAATATTCATTTCATGAACTCATTCTGTTTATGGGTCAGAGGATCCAATGCACTGCCACAAGTGCTGTCCGATATAAGTAGCATGGGGCAACATAGATATTAAAATCACAATTATTCTCTTGTTCTCTTTTTCTTCTGATTTCTCACCTTTTTTATATGACTGATAAAGAACCACATAGTCACATTTTGATATATTTGTCATGTCATCATTATGATATGCAATTCCTAAGAAAGAACAGCTACAACAACAAAAACACTTAGAAAGATTTCACACAAGAGCTGGGCCGTGGTCGCGCCTCCCTTTGCCCCGCTTCTATTGGTCAATTTCCCACTCAAAGCCGCGTGACCGCATTTTGTCCTGCGGCTTCGCCCGATTTTCCCTGCAGTTTCGTGATCCTCAAAAAACAGGATCACGAAACCACAGGGAAAATCGGGCGAACCTGCGGGACAAAATGTGGTCGCGCGGCTTCGAGTGGGAAATTGACCAATAGAAGTGGGGCAAAGGGAGGCGCGACAGCGGTGCAGCTCTTGTGTGAAATTGGTCTTAATGTATTGGGTTTTTAAATGTCTGGAAATTGTTCCTTCCATTAAACAGGAGCAGGCTGCATGGCCACATCAAAGAAAAATGTGATAACTTCACATCTTGCCCAAGAGTAGAATTAACTTAAAGCTTTCTTCTAGTCATGAGCTGTAACAAACTTGTTGATTTGAAGTGGTTAAGGTTCTTTTCTTTTAAAAAATCCATAATTTCCTTTGCCAATTCTTTTAGGATCTTTTTCTTTTCATTGATTTTTTTTCATAGCCAACATAATTGTTAGTTAATCAATAAGTGTGATTCTGATTAGCTCATTCTGAATCCTTAGCCCATGAGACTGGAAAGAGAAAAAGGTTAGCAAAGTGCTTTTCTGATGATCCAATCTATCTTAAGTAAATGCAGGCTTGCTAATAAATATTTAATGGGCACTTGTTTGCAGTTTAATAGAATTAGATAATTCTATTAGTGTCCTGTTTGGAGATTTACATGTGCCATACATCACTGTTGAGGACATGGTAAATAATTTAGGCTAAGTGACTAGTAATTAGAGACACAGGCAGATTAAGCCAAGGCTTTCTTATTTTAGGCTACCTTGGAATATAAATGGTTTAATTGCAGTTTTAAATTTGGTTGTGCATAGAACAGCTAATGCAACGAGTCTGGGAAATGCCTTAAATGTGATAACAAAGCACAAAGCCTCCAGGGTTTATTTGATATCTTATCCTCACAGCTAATGAGATGGAAAATAGTTCACTGCTTATCTACACTAGATTGATGTCACTGATTCTGTTTTGTGGAAAGTAATCTTGGAGAAATTGTCTCCTACCTATTATGCTTTCATGGGTTGAATCTCCATTGTCCTCTTCTGAGGAGAACATTTCCCATGTCAACCATGATGTTCATAAAAGATCAGTCCAACAGAACATACCAAAGAGAATCACCAGGTAGCATTTAGAACAAAGATCATCTACTGTCCTGATCAGCTGAGCTGTATTGGGTGAGAAAGCTACCTAAATATTCCTGTGCTGAGTTTCAGTCTGGGTTATAATGTTTTGTGACTGTGGCATTATACCAGGAAATGTATATCCCAGAGATATTCAGTATCAGTGAAGTCACATGGTATGAATGGCTATGAGATTGATGTCCACAGAGCACACGAACCTGCCCTGAGCCCTAATTTTAGGGAAGGGTGGCCTAGTAAGTCCAATTTAGATATTAGGTCAGACGATTGGTTCATCAAAATCAGTACTGTGTGCTTTGAATGGCAGTGGCTCTCCATGGTCTCTGATAGAAGTCTTTTAATTGGATATGCCAGGGACTGAACCTGAGATCTTCTGCATGGAACACAGACACTATGCCACTGAACCACAACTCAGAGAAAGTGGAAACATTGAAATCACAAAATATTTTGACATTTCTAAGTTTGGGTTTTGATATCAAAATTTGATCTAAAACATGGACAGGTAAACAGAATATTGATCCACACACTTTTCATAGCTATAGTGAATCACTCCTCACTTTCAAAGCTGGCCTACAGATGGGGACAATTATGTGCATATCACTAAGCAAGCAAAAAAATGGCACCCAGTCGAGATGGAATGAGCTAACCATCCCAATGGCCTGAGAACACGTTTGAGTGATCTGACTAGGGAAACTCTGTCCATGGCCCATCTACAAGTATTAGGACTGGAGTTTCCCAGGTGTCTTTTTACTCCATTTCAGGGGCAGACCAGGATGGGGTGCTGACGACTGCAGAATTTTTCACAAATGTTGCTGTCTGATCATGCACTTTAGATCGATTACGCATCAGCTTCAGAGTCATATCTAAAGGCATGTCTGAATGCAGCCTTAGTCAGTCAGCTTCATAATTCTTCATTTAATGAAGTAATGAATTACTTCCTCAGATTCATTTCCTTAATTCAATATCAAAAAATTCTCCTTACTTTTCTTTAACCTATGTTTAATTGCTTAAGCCTGCACCACAAAACTGGAAAGAAGGCAGGAATGGCACAGTGTTCTCCCACACTCCTGCTGAGATTGAACCATCAGCTTTTGGTACAGCAGTGCCTCAGTTTTCCCATTCCCTCCCATTGCAAAAAAGCTAGAAGGAAAGTGTCAAAGGAGAATGTGATAACAAAGCACAAAGCCTCCAGGGTTTATTTGATATCTTGTCCTCACAGTTAATGAGATGGAAAATAGTTCACTGCTTATCTACACTAGATTGATGTCACTGATTCTGTTTTGTGGAAAGTAATCTTGGAGAAATTGTCTCCTACCTATTATGCTTTCATGGGTTGAATCTCCATTGTCCTCTTCTGAGGAGAACATTTCCCATGTCAACCATGATGTTCATAAAAGATCAGTCCAACAGAACATACCAAAGAGAATCACCAGGTAGCATTTAGAACAAAGATCATCTACTGTCCTGATCAGCTGAGCTGTATTGGGTGAGAAAGCTACCTAAATATTCCTGTGCTGAGTTTCAGTCTGGGTTATAATGTTTTGTGACTGTGGCATTATACCAGGAAATGTATATCCCAGAGATATTCAGTATCAGTGAAGTCACATGGTATGAATGGCTATGAGATTGATGTCCACAGAGCACACGAACCTGCCCTGAGCCCTAATTTTAGGGAAGGGTGGCCTAGTAAGTCCAATTTAGATATTAGGTCAGACGATTGGTTCATCAAAATCAGTACTGTGTGCTTTGAATGGCAGTGGCTCTCCATGGTCTCTGATAGAAGTCTTTTAATTGGATATGCCAGGGACTGAACCTGAGATCTTCTGCATGGAACACAGACACTATGCCACTGAACCACAACTCAGAGAAAGTGGAAACATTGAAATCACAAAATATTTTGACATTTCTAAGTTTGGGTTTTGATATCAAAATCTGATCTAAAACATGGACAGGTAAACAGAATATTGATGCACACACTTTTCATAGCTATAGTGAATCACTCCTCACTTTCAAAGCTGGCCTAGAGATGGGGACAATTATGTGCATATCACTAAGCAAGCAAAAAAATGGCACCCAGTCGGGATGGAATGAGCTAACCATCCCAATGGCCTGAGAACACGTTTGAGTGATCTGACTAGGGAAACTCTGTCCATGGCCCATCTACAAGTATTAGGACTGGAGTTTCCCAGGTGTCTTTTTACTCCATTTCAGGGGCAGACCAGGATGGGGTGCTGACGACTGCAGAATTTTTCACAGATGTTGCTGTCTGATCATGCACTTTAGATAGATTACGCATCAGCTTCAGAGTCAGATCTAAAGGCATGTCTGAATGCAGCCTTAGTCAGTCAGCTTCATAATTCTTCATAATTCTTCATTTAATGAAGTAATGAATTACTTCCTCAGACTCAGTTCCTTAATTCAATATCAAAAAATTCTCCTTACTTTTCTTTAACCTATGTTTAATTGCTTAAGCCTGCACCACAAAACTGGAAAGAAGGCAGGAATGGCACAGTGTTCTCCCACACTCCTGCTGAGATTGAACCATCAGCTTTTGGTACAGCAGTGCCTCAGTTTTCCCATTCCCTCCCATTGCAAAAAAGCTAGAAGGAAAGTGTCAAAGGAGAGGGGGGGATTTGTCTTCTTGGTTATGAACAGAGAGCCATCAAGGGAGGTAAGCTAGACAGGCAGGGAGAAGGCAGTCATTACTGGCCGGTCATTGATGCTATGAACCAGAAGAGTTCAACTTCTGAGCTTCTCAGGTCACCCATCCACACCTTTTCTCTGCACCTATTATTCTGACCCATGCTGCTGCTGCTTTAAAGAGGGGTGAAAATGGGCACAGTGGTGTAAAGGGCAGTCAAATGGCAGCTGACCTATGGTTACCCTGTAGTGTTTTCAAGGCAAGAGACCTTCAGAGGTGGTTTGCCATTGTTTGCCTGTGTGTAGCAACCCTGGACTTCCTTAGTTGTCTCCCAGCTGAGAGCTAACCAGAGCTGACCCTGCTTAGCTTCTGAAATCTGACATGATCAGGCTAGCCTAAGACATCCAGGGCAAAGTAAGAATGGGCTGTAAAAATATTTTTTATAGATAGGATGGTTGTCTATCACAATCCTGTCAGTCTTACCACAAATTAGAGGAGGCATAGAGAGGGTTGCAAACAAGTGGCACTGAATTTGCAGAGCCAATATCCAATCTGTTTTAGATCACTATAGGCAAATGTTTTAAAAGGGTCTTTTAAAGTTGCACTTCTGTATATGAAAAAATAAGTTAAAATGTTCAAACAGTCTTTCCCAAGTTGATTCTACACTGCTCACAGGTGACACATAAACCACAGGTAGTTGAAATGTGGTTGTAAATCAGCTTCCTGCAGAAATGTCAATCGATATCAAAACCAGATGCAAGCACATTTAAGACTGCACCCCTGTCTTTCATATATGGACAGGTAAGAAAGGGAGAGAGGCTTAAAAACACTTTAAGCATGTATGAATTTCCTCATAAATGTAACTGACTTTTACATTATTGTAAGAGCAGCTGCACTTGCTTCTTTGCTATCAGCCCCTTTTTGGTCAGGAACATGAATCTTGTTCATATGTTACAGAGAATACACATGTATCCTGCTTGTACATGTGTAAAACTGTCTGTGAGAAACATTCAAAGTATATTTACTTTACAAATTTATTTATTTATTTATTTGAACTTTTACACTGCCCTCCCAGCTGAAGCTGGCTCAGGCTGGCTTACAACAAATAATCACATTAAAAACATAAATTACAATTAAAACAGTCCTAAAACCATGATAAAGTGCTAGTGATCGTTCACCATAAATGGTAGCAGCCATCATTCGCCATCAGCTTACAGTATTCATTTTAGATGTTCCAGCAGTACTTGTTGTTCTTGAGGCTGTTGTTGGCGGTTGGTGACAGCTTCCAGACTCCAGGGCCTTCTCCGATGTTCTTCATTGGTGGTGGCGGTGGCTCCCAAAAGCCTGGTGGAAGAGTTCCATTTTACAGGCCCTGCAGAACTGTAAAAGGTCCCATAGGGCCCTGATCTCCTCTGGGAGCTCATTCCACCAGGTTGGGGCCACTACCGAGAAAGCCCTGGTCCTAGTCATCGACAGTCTAGTCTCCTTAAGACCCAGGAGGGCCAGCCAGTGGGGGACACATGGGGAAAGGCAGTCCCTCAGGTATGTAGGTCCCTGACCATATAGGGCTTTAAAGCACCTTGAAACAAATCTGGTATGCTATTGGCAGGCAGTGCAATGCCTTCAGCACAGGCGGTATGTGCTCCCGTCTAGAGAGCCCCATCAAGAGCCTGGCCGCGGCATTTTGCACCAGCTGCAGCTTCCGGATTTGAGACAAGGGCAGTCCCATGTAGAGAGCATTATAGTAGTCTAATCTTGGGGTGACTATCGCATGGATCACTGTCACCAGGTCATCACGTTCAAGGAAGGGAACCAGCTGCCTGATCAACTGAAGATGGTAAAAGGTCGATTTGGCAGTGGCTGCTACCCGCTAAGGAGGCATCCAGGAGCACTCCCAAACTCCTAACCTCTCATGCTGGCACCAAAGGTGCCCCATCAAAGGTCGGGAGTAGGATCCCTGATCCGCTCCAACCCAGGCACAGGACCTCCGTCATCATTGGATTCAGTTTCCGTCAGCTCAGCCTAAGCCAACCAGCCACGGCTTGTAACACCTGGTCCAGCTCTTCCGGTTTGGAGTCGGACTGACTGCCCAACAACAGATAGAGCTGGGTGTCATCCTCATACTGGTGACAACCCAGCCCATGTCTCCAGGCAATCTGGGCAAGAGGGTGCATATAGATGTTGAAAAGCATCGGGGACAGCACTGCCCCTTGAGGCACTCCACAATCCAGTGGGAGCCTCTGGGATAGCTGTTCCCCTAGCGCCAACCTTTGTCCCTGACCTTGGAGGAAGGAGGCAAGCCACTGCAAGGCTAGCCCCTGGATACCAATGTCGGCAAGGCAGTGGATCAGTAGCTGATGGTCGACCGTGTCGAACGCTGCCGACAGGTCTAACAACATCAGCACCGTTGATCCACCTTGATCCAGGTGCCTCTGGAGGTCATCTGTGAGGGTGACCAGTGCCGTCTCCATCCCATGGCCTGGACGAAAGCCAGACTGGAAGGGATCTAAGATGGGTCATCCAAAAAGCCCTGTAGCTGGACCGCCAAATAGGGCAAGTTAGAGACTGGCCGGTAGTTGGCCAATTCAGCTGGGTCTAAAGATGGCTTTTTCAGGAGGGGGCGGACCACTGCTTCCTTAAGTGCCTTGGGGAACAGTCCCAACAAGAGTGACTTGTTGATGATCTCCCGCAAGGCACCTCAAAACCCCTCGCGACCAGCTTTAATCAGGCACAAAGGGCACGGGTCAAGGAAGCAAGTGGTAGGGTGGACAGTTAGGAGCAATTTGTCGACTTCCTCTAGGCTGAGCAGGCCAAAATGATCCAGAACTTGACCAGAAGACATGCATGGAGCCTCGAGTTCACTCACTGTATCAACCGTAGCGGGGAGGTTGCGGTGGAGCGACAAGACTTTATCTGCAAAATAGCTCACAAAATCCTCACAGTCAATGGCCAGTTCCCTAGCATTTGGTTTGCCTTGCGGCAAACTAGTAATAGACCGAATCATTCTAAACAGTTGGGCTGGGTGTGAGCTTGCAGACGCAATCGTGGCCGTATAGTACTCTCTTTTTACGGCTTTGACTACCATCTCATAGGATCTCATAAACATCCTATAAGATGTTCTTGTAGCTTCGTCGCGACTACACCACCACTGTCACTCTAACCATCTTAGCTCTCGATTCATCCGCCACAACTCCTGGGTGAACCGAGGCGCAAACCTAGAGCGAGGGCACAGAGGGCATCTGGGAGCAATCTCATCAATGGCTGTTGAGAGTCAGCTATACCAGTCCTCTACACACTCACCTAATGAGCTGCCAGGTGGCATCAGATCCCGGAGTGTTGCCTGAAGCCACATTGGGCCCATTTGGCTCCGCGGGTGAGCCAAAATAAGCTCGCTGCTCAAACAGAGTTGGGGTGGCATATTCAGATGACCGTCTTAGCTCTCGGTTCATCCGCCACAACTCCTGGGTGAACCAAGGCGCAAACCTAGAGCGAGGGCACAGAGGGCATCTGGGAGCAATCTCGTTGATGGCTGTTGAGAGTCAGCTATACCAGTCCTCTACACGCTCACCTAATGAGCTGCCAGGTGGCATCGGATCCCGGAGAGCTGCCTGAAGTCACATTGGGCCCACTTGGCTCCGCGGGTGAGCTAAAATAAGCTCGCCGCTCAAACAGAGTCGGGGTGGCATATTCAGATGGGCCTTCAGAGCAAGGTGCTCCAACCATGGTACTGCTGAAGCAGTAATCCAGTCCACTTTAACCCCCGCCGTGAAGACCAAATCAAGCGTGTGCCCAGCCTGGTGAGTGGAGTCATTACAAATTGGTAGATTCCTAATGCTGCCAAGTCTTTACAAATTGGTAGATTCCTAATGCTGCCATGGATGACTCCAGGTCTGTTGCCTGAATGGAAGCTGCATCATCAGCATGGATATTGAAATCACCCAGGATTATCAATCTAGGGTGTTCCAATGCCCAGGCTGATGCAGCCTCCACCAGGGATGGTAGGCTATCAGCTGGTGTGTTGGGCAGACGATACACTAGCCAAATTGCCACACTCTCCCTGGCTTCCCATACCTGGCTGACACACTCAATGCCCATGATCTTCGGTGGCGAGAGCACTCTGAAGGAGTAAGCCTCCTGAATGAATAAAGCCACTCCTTCCTTCCGCCCCCTAGTCTGCAACTGGTGAAGGACCAAGTACCCGGGAGAAGCCAGCTGGGAGAGGGCTACTGTCTCCCCGTCTCACACCGAGGTTTTGGTCATGCATGCCAGGTCTACATTCTGCTCCTCCAGAAAGCCCTGAAGGACTGTGGTCTTATTATGAATAGATCTGGCATTGCACAATGCCAGTGTCGGAGGGGGTCAATCATCCTAGCCCCACTGCCTACAACCCTTGGGATGAGACACAGGCTGGAAGGGGGCCGAGCTAATCTGCTTCTCTGTCCCCTTCCCTTCACACCATACCTGGTCCCACCACTATACTTTCCCCTCCCCAGTAGCACTGGAATCCCTAACTCAATTAACTAAGTCTAAACCTAAAGTTCCCTAACAATCCAGTGTGGCAGCTAGGCTCAATGCTTCACAGATCTTATTTAAAATAAATAGTCCTATGAATGGATATTGAATCCCCGAGACCGCCTTCCAGGGGCATGCTGATGTTTATCCACTCCTCAAAGTCAGACTGACCGATTCTTAGGTAGAAATCCTCCATTGTTTCCATGGCCACAGTCTCTGATGGTAAACCCCCAAAAGGGTCGCTGTTGAAGTTGCACTGTTGGTGGTTGTCCAGGAAACCTGGGCTCAGACAATGGGATTCCCGGGGGGGCAAAGACCCTCCCTGAGGTCCCAAACTTTGCCCAACCACCTGTAGCATTCCTGTGGCCTCATCCAAGTGCCAGTGGGACCCCTGTAGCACTGGCAGCAATCGTGGCCATGGCCGCCACACGAACGCCAGCGATAAATCTGCTGAAATGGCAGCCACAGAGCTGCCCAGCCCCAACAAAGCCTGAAGCGTCCTGCAGCCAACTTGCTCACAGTCTCTGCTGGTGGAGTCTCCACCCAGTCCCACTGCTCTGCCCAGTGCCAACAGGGCCTGGAGCATCCCGCAGCCATCTTGCACAACCGTCTCGTACGCACCGTCTCCATTCAGTCCCGCTGCTCCACTAACCAATGAAGCTGAGACCAGGCCAGACCGGGGAGTCTGATAGCCATGCTGAGAGAAAAGGAGCAGCCACTTGCCTTGGTGGAGTAGGAACTGGGGACCCCAGACCCCCTGCAGTCTACCAAGCGCAGTCCAGTTTAGCATAGTATGTGGTGAAGTCCAGATAGTTAGCTGGGACCATTTTTAGCGCTGTAAATGCAGGAGCCACTAGCACAAAGACTCTCTGCTCGGCGCCAAATGACACTGGGGACTAGTACCTGAATAAATGTGGGGCTTAATTCACATGTTCAGCTGTACATTCATTGAATGTAACATGAGAATTACTCAATGCATATATAAAGAACAACTGAGGGTACACTTTACACCAGGGGTGTCAAATATGCGGCCCGGGGGCTGGATCAGGCCCCCGAAGGGCCTCTATCAGGCCCGCAGTGGAACTGGTTGTCTTCTGCTTCTTCTTCCAGTTCTGCTGCTGCTGTGTCATCGTAGGTTTGCAGCTTACAGATACACACCTGAACAGCATACTCAAGATTGCAACAGCACAGACATTTTGATGCAATAATTCAGAGCAAGAGGTGTCAGTTAAATAACAATTAAAAACTGTTAAATAAACAAAATATTGCAAGAGTGCTAATGTTTTAAGCCTGTTTTTATTTTAAGTTTTAAAAAAACCTTTTTGTTTGTGTCCTTTATAACGTTTATATCTTCGCTACCTGGCATTACATTTTACGACACACATGGCTTGGCCCAACAAGGTCTCATTTATGTCAGATCTGGCCCTCATAACAAATGAGTTTGACACCCCTGCTGTACATAAATTGTATGTGCATTCACTGCAACTTGTTGAACAGGACTGTAATGATTTCTGTGGTCTGTAAAGCCTTTGACATTGTGAGTATGGAAGCTTAAAATGTGCAGTGATTGCCATTAGCATAGCCTTCTGATAAAGCATCCTCTTTTGCTATGTTTCAGGTGCATGAAATGGCTAAATGTTTTGTGTTTTTTTTAAAAAAATTGCATAACAGGGATATTTAGCAGATGGGGTTTTTCCAGTTCTTGGAGCACTGTTACATGAGAAGCTGCTCCTGTGAAAATTCCCACTTCTGCAGAATGATCAGCCCAACACTTCAATGCCCACTGGTTATCTTTGAATCAGAGAAACAACTCCACATTCATGTGCTCCCCTTTAATGTGATGTGATGTCATAAAGCAGATGAGAAGGGTTTTTTTTTTTTTTTTGCAATCTGTTCAATGACCAAAAGAGTATGTGTTAGGGTGAGTGGTGTGTGGAGAAACTTAGTATTACAAAGACAGTTTCTCTGATTATGAAAAAAAAAATGTTGTTTGGGCAAATCAATGACAGCTAGAGTGACAGAGAATAGCAGTAAGAAAGGTGACAAGCTTCATTAGCCAGTCTTTCCTCCTGCTTAAAGATTTTTGGCTGGGTCAGTAGAATATCTATGAATGTGGGTCAAGGGCCTGAACAAGTAAGAGAACCTCATTTATCATCAGCTAAGATTGAAACAACAGTAATCAGTTTGTTTTGACTCCAGCTGTGAAGTGAACAGCTTATTTTGGTTTAGTGATGATTTGAGAGGCTCATCAATAAAATCACCAATATTCTCTCCAGTGGAGCAATTCATCTGTGTCTCCATGCCCTCTGTGATTATTGGCTGCAAAGAAAGGGGCAGGGTTCCCCATTTGACTAATATCACTGGCACATCACAAAGACTTCGGGCTGCTATAACAGATTCACCTACAATTGGTTCTCTTGTCTTCTATGACAGCATCATTTTATTGAACAAGCACAGTTTCTAGGGGGAAAATCTATAGTAGAAGGAAAAGACAATGCAAAGGAAAATGCTTGGAATATAGTGAAGAGGCTCATGGCATTTTTTTTCCTGATTAGGAAACCTATGGTTTTTTCATAGGGAGACATCTTTTCTACGACTTTAGCAGCTATTGCTGAAGTCTGCTAACTTCTGTATTCTCATCAAAAAATGCAGTATTGATATGCTGTAGACAATTATGGATGTGCACAAAGAAATAATTTACTTATAATTTCAGATCCAGGTTTCAGGGGAGAGGGGCTTACCATGAATACTTATTTTGGGGACAACATTTTCAATGAGGAATGTATGTAAGGGTTTGGGGCAATTGTTTGTAAAGATAATGACACCAAATTTGCACAGAACATAGTCCTCCCCTCTAACATAAAGACCACTATGTTTTAAGCAGATTGAACAAAGTGGTTCAATTTTACAGATCCCCAAAGTAGGAGATGCTCTCCAAAGCTGTACTTCTCTGTGCTGATTCCTAAAATGACAATCAAGTGGCATCCTTGCAGGAGCCTGGCTGGCCACAACATTAAAAAACAAGCAAGCAAACAAAAAAAAAACTGTCTGTGTTCATTTCATTTGCTTACTTTTACAGTGACTGACATTTTTTTCAAACTTTTCAACTGAAAACTCTGCATTTTCTATTCTTCCTTGTTGTGGTCTGTTTCCTTGTACAAAGTGAAAATAGCTTCTTTTACAACCCCACCCCCACCCTTCTTCATCAAAGTGCCATTATTCCCTATGGGGGACTTTTTAAGGGAGGGGCCTGGAGTAGCTGTTTTTGAATCAAATAACACCAAAATTGTTGTGCTGTGAGTGCTACCTGTCCACTACAGAACTGCCAAGTTTCAATTGAATTGGACAAAGGGCTTGAATTCTATGGGCCCTTAACAAGGTGCCTCTAGCTCTCTATTTTTCCAGCCACAGTACTTGCAAAGAACAAAAGGGTGCCACCTTCTCAAAAGAGGGAGGGATGGACAATTGTGAATCTCTGTGGCTTGTCTCCAAAGATGATTTGCTGGAAGTGCTCTATGCTCCTCCCTTACAAGGATCCAACAGAAAAGGAGACATGCCATTGCCTGGGAAATAAGTAGAATCAGAGAAAAAACATGAATACATGCTCAAGTCCACTAGCAGTACCTAAACATGAAAAACAACACTGATTATTTGGGGAGGGGGGTTCATAATCCCTAAGAATACCAGGTTTGTGTTATTGTTCCAGAAAACCATGTTAATGACCTGAACCAGCTATTTAAGCATACAACTTGGGGATTTTGTACTGCATATCCCTACAGATGACTCCTAATTCTGTTGGGGCAGAGTCAAGCTCATGAAGGAACAGGTCTTACAAAGGAAGGCTGATCTGTCTACAGGCAGGTTGGCTAGAATGAAGGCCCTCAGCTCCAGTGTTGACAACCACTTCAAACGGAATGGCTGATTTTAGTTAAAGGCAATATCAGAAACCCCTCGAACTGGATCAAGGCTAGGGTGCTGGAGAAGGTGGAACCTCTTTCCCATGGCACCTGTGGGGCTGCAAATAGTATCTTTGGGAGATTCATGAGAATGGCATTCAGGAGAATGGCAGATGTCCACAGAGCACACCTAGAAAAGCCCCTGGAGATCAGATAATAGAAGTCCATGTATGTCATATAGACTGTTTTTTGAGCTGTGGCAATTACACAATTTTTTTCTATGTAATGCCACAACACCATATTGCTTTTAAGATTAAAGTGAGCTTCTTCCTTGTAAAATGGCTCTGTAAAATGAATGCTATGCACTTCTTATATTCTCATGATTGCCCAATGTATCTGCTTAATTTACAGATGAAATCTTGTTTAGCAAGAAATATCGACATGGAAGTAATCATGTTTCCACGTGCATACTGCAATCCACATTCAGACTCAAGGTATGAAATGCAACCAACATTTGCACTACAAGATGGGGTTGTACAATGTGTGGGCCCCAGCTACCATGTTAGGCTTGGATGTTAGTTGTAATTATAAGTGGACCCCAACTCCAGTGTTTTACTGACATTGTTAGCAATTCACCCTGGGATCAAAAATAAAATCAGTCTGAGGTTGTGTAAGTGATTCTCTCTCTCTCTCTCTCTCTCTCTCTCTCTCTCTCTCTCTCTCTCTCTCTTTCTTTCTTTCTTTCTTTCTTTCTTTCTATTTGCTTCCCCCTTGACTCTGCAAACTGGAAAAACATATTTTTCTACCCTGGCTTCATCTGCACATGGGAAGAGCTTTGTCTGAGCACTCAGGGTTATCTCTGATGGTAATGTGACCTCTTTGTGTAGATAAGGGCAGGCAGGGGATTTCATAGACAGAGATAACTGAGGAGCACTCATGCAAAACATAGCTTGACCTTCTCTAAAATTAGGGAGCAGAGCTGGCCTAGATATACTGGCACTCAGTCACAGCCCCAACCAGGTATAGAAAACATCTCCATGAAGTCTGCAGATAAGTCCCCTGACTACCCGAGGCCAAAGAGAACACTGCAGACAGAAGACAGTCTTTTTTTACCTAGTCATTCTTCAGAGTACAACTGACCTTTTTGATTTTGCTCAGGAAGTATTTCACAGTTAAGAATTTACCATTTTGTTCTGTATACCATTTTCCTGCACTTTAATCTCCCTATTTACTGCTGCATGATTATGCAGTTCAATAACTGGTTTTTGTTTGCTAAACTCCCAAATGGATAATGGAAATAAATTACTCACAAATATTACTTAGGAGACAATAAGATGTTCCTACAAAAGGCAATAAAGAAGTGCAAACAATAAATTAAGGCTTCTGACCCATCCAAGGATGAGTAAATAATATTATTCATATATAACCAATGGAGAAACTGAAGCAAGTATTTTATTTAAAGTTTCTGCTTGAGCTGGCATGTGGACCTGGATTACTCTTTGTGAACATGCAGATTAAAATGGGAGGCTTGCATTATATTTGCTCATCATTGTTTTACTCATCATCTATCTGTTAGTTGGTCCATCTGGTTTGGTGTATTTGCTAAATGAATTCTTGATTTATTTGGCCCACATACTTATTCTCAATGATAAGAGAAAGAATATGCCATTTCTGGCAGATGCTGATGTCACTGTATTTTGCTTGCTTGTCTCTTAGTTCTACTGAGGGATAGATAGAACAGACTGATCCTAAATCTGATTTCCAAAAGCAAAGAGCTTTTCTCTAAGCATCTCACTGGTCTTAGCAATGTGACATACCTTGACATTTAACTTGTGCTCTTCTATTTCACTTATGGCAGTTCATCTGCAGCCTATATTACATCCCTCCTGGTCTGATTTGCTGGCACTTGTTAAAAAGCTTAGTGAAGAGAGACTGTGTGTGTTTGTGTGTGTGAAATCATTATACCCTCCTGAATCTTTACAGCTTCTGGATGTCTATCCATTTTAGCTTTTAATTTTTATACATTGTATTGTGCTTGGCTAAGCAGCCCATGACAAAAGGAATTCTTCTGTGTTTCTGGACATCTGTTGAAAATATGGGACATGTACTCACAATGGATCTGCTGTTTTAGAGAAGGGCATGTGAAGAACTAAGTTGAACGGAGGTGACAAAATATGGAATTCTAGGAATACTAGACAAAGTAAAAACTGATAAGTCTGCAAGTCCAGATAGCAAACATCCTACAGTTCTTAAGGAACTCAGATGTGAAACTGATGATCTACTGGTCAGTATATGAAATTCACAAAGGAGGATCTCTCAACATTAGCAGAGTGAGCAGCAACATGGCAAATGAAATTCACTGAAGCTAAGTGCAGGTTATACAATTCAGAGCAAAAAAATCCTAACTTGAAATATATACACATGACCTCTGAACTAGCCAAAGTTGAAAAGGAAAGAGATCTTGCGGTTGTAGTGGACAGCTCAATGAACGCTTTGATTCAGTGTGTGGCAACAGTAAAAACAAGTCAAACTACATGTTGCAGATTATTAGGAAAGCCATCATAAATGACTGTGCATTGGAGTAGTTGGTCGCAGAGCTAACCACAAGTGGAATAACTCTGGACTTGGTTCTGAGTGGGGCTGTAGACCTTGGTTAACATATAAACGCAGCAACTGAGAACAGTGACTACAATGCTAAATGAGGGGCACATCCCACTCTGGAACTTCTGTTTTCAGAAAGGGTGTCTGAAGAATGGGCAGAGCAATCCTGAGCTGTGCCAGCGCTGAGGCTGCCAGCCATCCAGCAGCTGCTCCACCACCAGTTGCCTCTCTAAGGGGGACACTTACACAGTGGCTGAATGGGGAAAAAGGTGCCCCAACACTGTTGCTGTCCACTACTGCAGTGGCATCCATGGCAATTCCACCTCAGCGTTCTGTTCTGGCCCTGTTGTGAGGTGGGGGCAGCATGACAAACAGGGCAGGCAGGACCATAGAATCATAGAATCATAGAGTTGGAAGGGGCCATACAGACCATCTAGTCCCACCCCCTGCCCAATGCAGGACCAGCCTAAAGCATCTCTGCCAAATATTCGCCCAGCCTCTTCTTGAAAGCTGTCAGTGAAGGGGAGCTAACCACCTCCCTAGGCAGCTGATTCCACCTTAGAACCACTCTGACCGTGAAAAAGTTGTTCCTAATATCCAGCCGATACCTTTCTGCATGTAATTTAAACCCGTTGCTTCGGGTCCTGTCCTCTGCTGCCAACTGGAACAGCTCCTTGCCCTCCTCCAAATGACAGCCTTTCCAATATTTAAAGAGAGCAATCATGTCCCCCCCTCAATCTCTTCTTCTGCAAACTAAACATTCCCAAGGCCCTTAGCCTTCTCCCACAGGGGTCAGTCTCCAGACCACGGATCATCGTCATTGCTCTCTTCTGCACCCTCTCGATTTTGCCCACATCTTTTTTGAAGTGAGACCTCCAGAACGGCACACAGTACTCCAGGTGCGGCCTGACCAAGGCAGTATACAGAGGGGCTATGACCTCCTGCGATTTCGATGCTATGGCCCAAGACTGACACACAGTCGTCTCTGACACACAGGCACCTCCCCCCCCACCTTCACCTAACATTGCACGTAGGCAATCCAGCATGACAAAGGATCCACAGCCATGAGAGGATTAGAAGGCTGACACATACCAGCTAAACCCATCGACTGGAGCCATCAACGGACCATCGATGACAATGACTCTGGCCACCTCAACCATTGTTCTCAAAGGTGTCACTGTTAAGAGCAAACAGAAGCCAATATTACCCAACCATTAAGCCCCCTTCCCCCTGAAACTAACTTTTGATTAGGAAACTTTCTGGGACTGACCAAGGGGACGTGACAGGGGAAGTGGCCAGCGAAGCCCACTCCCAAGTCCCAATAGTGTATAAAAGAGCATGATCTGCCATGCTCTCGCTCTCTCTCCTCTACCTCTAGACCCACCTTATTGTCCGAGGCTCCTGGGGGACCTCTCTGAGTCTCTCCAAGCCCCCCAGCACCTCCTGCCCCACCACCTGCTGTGCCTCCAGTGAAAGTGGCACACAGGTTAGCAGAGGGATGCTCTTGGTGGCATGTGCAAACATTTGGCCACTGCAGCCAGCAGTGAGTGAGACACGCAAACATGGCCCCCAGGACACCTCGGCCAGGGACAGTAGCCCTGCCCCCGCCCCCCCTTCTGTAGGCCAGGGCAGCGCCACTAGCATCCAAAGACATTAAGTCTACCCTCTGTGTTGGCATCTCTTCAGGCTCTGGGGCCAGGGATCCCAAAATAACAAACATTCACAATACCATGGAGGCTGCCATTACTGTGCAGCTCCTCATTGTCAGGGCACATAGTCTGTCCATGACATCAGTAGTGAATGTCAGGGAACAGATTCCTGGGCACAGAGAGGAAACTTTGTACTCAGTCCATGGGTGCTCTCAGGCAGCTACAGAGCCCTTATGCCACCCTCTTGGTGCCACCTCATCTCAATCAGCTGCTGGCCTGGGAGTCTTGCCACCCCAATCCTCCTCCCCATCACTCTGCTCCATCTCCGCCTCACTAGACATGTGGGAGTGGGGTCCTCGCATAGAGGTCCCAGAGGTGTCATAGGAGCACCCTGGCTGTGGAGATCGGGTCATGATGATGGTGGAGTCTGGCTGCTACTGCATCCTGGGCCCTCATTGCTGCCCTCAGAGGATAGCCCTGTGGCAGCACCACCACCCTGCTGTGCGGCACTGGGGGATTGGTCAGAACATTGGGGGGGGGGCTGCTGGGAGGCTGTGAGTGGCAGGACTTTGCCCCCACAGCTGGGGGCAGGTGACAATGGAGACTATGACACTCACCACACACAACCTCAGTGCCGCTGCATGATGGCCTCTACTCCCAGCAGACCCTCCTCTACCACCTGCTTGTAAGGTAAACCTTTGGCCATAAGGGCTCAGACATGATTCAGTGCAGGGCCAAAGGAATCATTCCAGTGCTTCAGAGTCAACATCTCAGTCCAGACAGCATGTCCCAGGACTGACACCCATTCTGCAAGCAGAAGTCACAGTGGCAGGAGGTGGCGGAGCTGCTCCTGGCAGTGGCATGGACAATGCTTGCACGCTGCACCACCATTCCATACAGCAATACCTTCATGTCCTTGATCCAGTTCAGCTGGCAATGGCCATCCCCACTACCAGATGTTCCAGTGGCCAAGCCACCCACACAATGGAATGTGGAGGCAGCCCATCCCACCATGGGAAGATGCTGATCCACGCGCCCTGCCCACCCCCACCCCCATGCTCATGCCATGGATGTCACCTGCTAGGAGGTGGCTGCAGCCAGGGGGGCAATGAGGCACTTACAGAAGGGGTAGGTTGCATCTTGGGAAAAGGCAGTGGCCACACAGATGAGTGTGGCTCAGGCTGCCCACCATCTCCATGATTGCTGTTTTTGCAGGGCCAGGCTGGGCGCAACTGGGATGGTGCCCCCTCCTGCCCTTACCTCCCATGCTCAGAGTGCAGCATATTTACTTGCAACCTGCACTCTACATCTGGTGGCACAGCAAAAGTGGAGGAAGCACCATGCCCTGTGGTACTGGGAATGCATCAGCACCCTATGTCTTTTGGACAGCATCTGCCTTGATTGACTTTGCCTAGACTGAGCAGCCATCCAGGCCCTGTGCGAGAAGTAGGGGTATGCAAAAAAAATAAAAGTAAAAAATTCAACCCGATTCAGATTTGGCCAAATTGGGCAGAATCAATTTCAGCTGGCAGAAAGACTCCTGAATTTTAATTTTGGCAATAAAAGCCGATTTGGGAGTCTTTCGGCCAGCCAAATGTCAATTTTGGCCCAATTATACCCTATGGGCCATTGAAGTCAATGGTGAAAATATGGGGTATATTCTGGGAGGTGGAGGGGAGGGGTTTTTAGAAAGAGGCTCCAAACTTGCAGGGTAGCTGCCAAAGTCTCTTCCCAAGGTACCCACCAAGGTTCAGGCCCCCAAACAGGTTGCCCCCATTCCTTCCATTATTCTCTATGGTGGGGGAAAAGTTAGTTTTTCCCACAGTGCTGTTAGTGGCTGGGGGGGGGGGGGATTCCCTCCATTGTTTCCAATGGGGAAACCCAGCCAGCAGCACTTAAGGCAGGCAAGCAGACAGCACCCAGCAGTCAGACTCTCCCAGAGAATCTCAGGGAAAGTGAACTGTCTTGGGTGGTGCTTCTTTGCCAGGAGAACAAGTGGCACACTCCAGAATAAGTGGCACTGTGGCAGTGCAAGTATGCCACAGTGCCACACAGAAACCCCAAAAGACCAGCAGGAACACAGGCCCTGCCCTGTATAAATTGATGGTGCAACCTCATTGGATCACTCACACCACACACACCTCAGAAAGGATATTTATAGCATTGGGGAAAGTGCAGAAAAGGGCAACTGCAATGATAAGAGGAGGATACTTTCCCTATGAAGAAAGGTTAAGACGCTTGGGGCTCTTAGCTTTGAGAAACAATGACTGAGGGGGTGACATGATAAGAGGTTTACAAGACTATGCATGGGACAGAACAGGTAGAGAAAGAAGTACTTTTCTGCCTTTCTCACAAGACAAGAACTCGTGGGCACTCAATGAAATTGCTGAGCAGTCAGGATAGAAGTTAGAACAAATGAAAGGAAGTACTTCTTCACCCAAACAGTGATTAATACATGGAATTCACTGCCACAGGAGGTGGTGGTGGTGGTGGCTGGCATGAACAGCTTCCAGGTGGAATTTGACAAACATATGGAGGCTGGAGCAGAGCAGTGGTCCATCAGTGGCTGGTGGCTTGGAGCTATAGATAAGAAGGAACTCTTGGTCTCTGGGGCAAGTGATACTCTGGTGCTGGGGTGGGGCAACAGTGGGAGGGCTAATACTGTCCTGGCCCTGCTGGTGGACCTCTGATGGCAGCTGGTATTTTTGGCCACTGTGTGACAGAGTGTTGGACTGGATGGCCCATTGACCTGATCCAATATGGGCTTCTCTTATGTTCTTATATAACATCAGAGAATCTCTATCAATGGGGGCCTTTTGGAAAGGGCAGCAGAATCCGTGCATTGAATGTAGTAGTGCCAGCCTGGTGACAGAATCTTGTGCCTGCCACTGCTTGCTTGCCAACCTGTACAGCATTACTGCATTCAAAAGCTTCAAGACAGGCTCCCCCCCCCCCAGACCTGGGGAAACTAGGAAAGGAAGGCTAAGTGGGAGTGGGTTCCACACAACCTTAGCTAACCTTAGCCTCCTGTGACTATCAAGGCATCTTCATGGACCTTGTAGTCAAGTTCCTGGGCAGCACCCGTGACTCCCAGATCTTTGCAGCATCCAACCTCAATTGGTGTGTGGGGTGCCGCAAGGGGTGGTGCTATCCCCTATGTTGTTTAACATCTATATGCACCCCTCACCCAGATTGCCCGGAGGCACGGGCTGGGGTGTCACCAGTATACTGATGACACCCAGCTATATCTGTGGTTGGGCGGGCGGTCCGGCTCCAACCCAGATGACCTGGAGCTGGCGCTTCAGGATTTAGCGGGCTGGCTTAGGCTGAGCCGACTGAAACTGAATCCAATGAAGACGGAGGTCCTGTGCTTGAGTCAGAGCGGGTCGGGGGTAGGGATCCTATTGCCGGGTTTCGGTGGGGAACCACAGGTGCCAGCACCGAGGGTCAGGAGTCTGGGAGTGCTCCTGGATGCCTATTAACAATGGAGGCCCAGGTAGCAGCCACTGCCAAGGCAGCCTTCTACCACCTATGGCCGATCAAGCAGCTGGTTCCCTTCCTCAAATGCAATGACCTTGCAACAGTGATCCACACAATGGTCACCTCGAGATTAGACTACTGCAATGCTTTCTACATGGGGCTGCCCTTGTCCCAGATCCAGAGGCTGCAGCTGGTGCAGAATGCTGCGGCCAGGCTGTTGTTGGGTCTCTCTATACGGAACCACATCCAGCCTGTGCTGAGGACACCACACTGGCTGCCTATAGCGTACTGGGTTCGGTTCAAGGTGTTGGTGCTAACCTTTAAAGCCCTACATGGTCAGGGGCCTGCCTACTTGACGGACTGCCTCTCCCCATATGTACCCCAGAGAGCACTGCGGTCAGGGTCGCAACTTCGCCTGACCCTCCCTGGCCCGAAAGAAGCTAGGCTGAATGTCACCAGAACCAGGGCTTTCTCAGTGGCGGCCCCAACCTGGTGGAATGAGCTCCCGGAGAACATCACGGCCCTGCAGGACCTTTTACAGTTCCACAGGGCCTGTAAAACGGAGCTCTTCCACCAGGCTTTCGATTAAAGCCTGATGAGTGTGCCCTGGAACATCATCTGGTCTGAAATTTTAGAACACCCTCAGGCCTGAGATTTTGCTGGGTGCTACCCCTATCGTTGGATGGGATTTGGATTACCGCCATTTCTGTTGGGTTAATTGCAACTGCTGTTGTTTTAATTGGTATGGTATTTATTAATTGTTTTAACTTGGTTGTTTATGCCATTTTAATGTTGTTAGCTGCCTTGAGCCAGATATCTGGAAAGGTGGGATATAAATATAAACTATAGATAAATAAATAAATTGCCTCTTGGCCCCCTGGCCAGAGGGCAAAGGATGACTCCTGGGTTAGTATGGTTGGCATGGTCAGGTGAGCATACAGTAGGGCATACACCTGATGGCTCACATGCCATTTCTTCGAGTTTATTGTGTGTATTGATTTTTTTTTAATTGCTGGGAAAATTCACAACATTCTTACCCATCTTAATAGGCTTAATTAGCCTTTAACTTTTTTTTTTCAGTATAGGCATCCTTTGTTAGGATCTGTAGTTGCAAAAATGTTCTTTCCTGTGGACAGCTGTAACAACAATGCTCAGAGAAGAAGTAGCCAACTGAATAAGGTACTAGAGTTACTGACTGATTATACACCATGAGTGAAGATTCCCATCACCATGCCTTTTTAAAGCCTTAAGAATGAAAGGTACTGGATGTGTTCAGCACACAAATGGATCATTCAAAGGAACCTTGTTCACCTCTTATACTCAGAACTATGGTCAAGGGAAATTTAAAAATATATAGATTGAAAATTAATAGCAGTTTAAGTACCCACTTACCTTTGGTTCTTTAGGTTCTACCTCATCTCTTCATTTTCTGTTACTATTTTTTGCCCCACACAATGGCTTTTACTTTACTTTTTCTTATAATCACGTGGAGGCTGAAGCAACACTGTCTATGCTGACTCCAGACTGCAGGGAAAGGAATTTGCATTTCAAGGTAGCCCTTAGATGCTAGTCTTGTCTCAAAGATAGGAGTCCTTAATGCCAAGCATGAATGAAGAGACAGGGAGGGAGAAACAATTATGCAGAGAGATGAGAGGTAAGTGCTTTGATTTGGCAGCTTCTGGGTAGCCTTTTCCATACAGACAGTGTTCCTAGTCAGCTTCTTTTTTAAAAATGTTAAACTTAATGGTTGTCTATAGGAATTAGTCTGTCATTTCAGGGCTGATGAGAGACTTATATTGCATTAAGCCATGGTTCTGTACAAAATACTGGAGAATATTCTACATTTGGGAGGCGCTTGGTGGCGATTAAGAGAATATAGAGCAAGTCAGGGGTCATTTGAATATTATTCCTGCCTCATGGAGGCTTTCTGATGAGGCTTTACAAATAGCAGAGGAAAGAAGGAAAGCGAAAGGCAAAGGCGAAAAGGAAAGATTTACCCAACTGAACGCAGATTTCCAGAGAACAGCAAGGAGAGATAAGGAGGCCTTCCTGAATGAACAGTGCAAAGTAATAGAAGAAAACAATAGAGAGCCTGGCGGGAGATGGTCCATGGGGTCGCGAAGAGTCGGACTCGAGGTTGTTTGAATATAATAACAACAACTTGGAGGCCACTTTGCATTATTCCACATAATGAATGAGGTGGTGGGGTCTTCTCACATATACATAGCAATGGGGACAACTGCATTTCCTGTGGAGCAACTCTATCAATTCAATCCCATATTACTGAGAAATATGAATATTACAACTGGTCATGCAGATCTTTTCTACTTAATTGGCACCATGGCAACCAGGTGGAAAATCCATGTAATTGGCAGTGCCAGTCATGGAACATGTGGCACACCTAAGTGGCTCCGATGCTGCTAATCTGTGAAGGAAGCCTTGGTAAGTGGCTTATCACATAGATGGGCAATTTCCCCCCTTACCTCTGTATATATTTTTGCAGTGGCCTAGAAAGCATTGCCTGATCCTCTTGGTGAGCCCCCCACATAAAAGTGGCATCTTATGATCACTGCCATGTAGACTGATTTATAGAGTACACATATCATAATGATAATTACAAAAAAATTCTTTCTTTCAAAAAAGAGTGACCAAGAAGGGAGGGACTCAAAATCCAGCAGCTAAACAGATTTTTTTTAAAGAAACAAAAGGCATACATAGAGACAAAAAATATATAACAACAGTGGTGGCAGATCTACTTTTAAACTATCTGCTCATCTCTTGGAGGCTAACCAATGGACAACAAAAATGGACCCTCTATGGAGATCAAGAATGATCTTGAAAAATGGCAAGATCTACACATCTCATTGCTAGGAAGAATAGCTACTATCAAAATGAACATCCTCCCGAGATTTTTATTTTTTGCGCAATGTATCCCGGTCTTGAAAAATGAAAAGTTTTTTGAAGAATTAGACCGCATGACAAGAAGATTCATATGGCAAGGCAAAAAAGAGCGAAAAATGGACCCTCTATGACCTTACTACAGATAAAGACTCAGTCTCAACACTGGGAAGGTTTACTTATGGTAAATCAATGGATTGAAGACATTAGAACTCTTATCAATATTTGAGTGCATGGTATATAGATGACAATTAAATATGGACTTATTTTTAGATATCTGGAAACCTTTTATAGAAACAAGCATCCTCAAAACTCAATGAACATTCTAGTACAAAATTGATAATAACTTCTTGCCAGAAAAAAACCCCAATGACTGGAGAAGCCAAAACATTTGTTTAAGGGAAAAGTCCTGTGAGTTAAAACACCAACAGTTAGAAACTTTACTCAGTCCTTTGGTGTAGTGGTTAAGTGCACAGACTCTAATCTGGGATAACCGGGTTTGATTCCCCACTCCTCCACTTGTACCTGCGGGATGACCTTGGGCAAGCCATAGTTCTGATAAGAGCTGTTCTTTAAAAAGAGCAGTTTCTGTCAGAGCTCTCTCATCCCTACACCTCACAGGGTGCCTGTTGTGGGGAGGGGAAGGGAAAGGAGTTTGTAAGCCGCTCTGAGACACCTTTGGGTATTGAAAGGTGCGGTATAAATCCAACCTTTCTTCTTCTTTGCTAAAGAGTCACTGTGGTATCCAGTGTATCCTAAACATATTTTTTGCTGAATGAATCACAATTTAAGATTAGTGATGGGCATGGACCAGTTTACAAACTATAGTTCGTGACGAATTTTGGATGGTTCATGGTTCACAAACTAAAGTTCATGGCAGGTCAACCAGCATGAACTTTCCATGAACCTTCCAGCAGTTCATTGCAGTTTGTGACAGTTCGTGAATTGATACATTTTCAGACAGACTGTCTTTGCTCAAACAAAATGTTTACCAAACTTCAAAGCAATTGGGGGGGGGGAGCAGAATTCTCCAGCCTTGGAAACACTTTTGTCAGTTTCAAAGTAGTCATCTTAGTTTCAAGAGGGTCCCCCTCCCCACTTTGCTGATGTTCCTTTATGTTCACTTTCCATTTTCTTGCACAGAGCTTGCAAAATCCCACCCCCTTTTTTGAGATCAGTCCTTTTAAGCTTGCAGTGCCAATGTGGCATTGGGTTCTGCTGGGTATTCTGAACATTGTAACTGGTTGTGCTGGTTTTGCAAAAGTCCCCCCTCCACTTGGATTTCTTGTGACTCTATGCTTTGAGATTAGTCCTTTTAAGCTTGTAATGCCAGTGGCAATGAGTTCTGCTGGGCGTTCTGCACATTGTAACTTCTTATGCTGGGATTGAAAAAATGCCTCTCTTGCTTGGATTTCTTGTGACACTGCTTTGAGATTAGCCCTTTTAAATTTGCAATGCCAGTTGCACTGGATGCCAGCTGTGTGACCTTGTTTGTGCCCATCCTTACATAAGATCCATGGAGAGATCAGATATAAACTTTAAGGCCATATCCCATTGCTCCTTATTTCATTCATTCCTGAGATTCTGCATATCGTATTTATTAATCAGCATCAAATATTCATAGACAAATATTCTGTAAGTTTTCTGCATTGATTCAATTAGAGTTTCCAGAAACAAAGGGGATTCTGAGATACTTAATGCAGCAGGGAGTCAGCTAGGCTGCAATATGGTTTATAGGCCTGGTGCTCACTTGCCTGACCTGGTGCCAATTTCCTTCCGTCTCCTGCTTCTCTCATTGTTATCGCTGACCTTGTCTTGTATTCCTGTCTGTGTAGTGTCTCCACATTAATTAACCCTGAGACTAGTTTCGTTTCTCAGCCTCGACCATCGGTTATTCTTTCCTGCCCACAGGAAATGGGCTGATTGGTTCACAGGTGGAGGGGGGGCCCTTTGAATCCTCTATATCACTATATGCTCATTCTAGATTTGTCATTCCTAACAGTGACTATGTTACTGCAACCATAGTACTAACAATAAAGTAAAACCTTTCCTGGAAGTGTGTGCTCTGTTGTTTGGCTGTGGGTCCTGACACAGGGCCATACATTGATAGCAACAGACATTGCAGTTGTAAATATTGCCATTCAACAGAAGTTGATAAATCATATATAGACATCAGCTGAGACATATAATGATCATTATGAGCAACCAGGACCTTGGTTCACACCAACTACTTGTTTTGTCGTTGTTCTAAATTATCTTTATTGGTTCATTGGTACTGGAAAGTCTCATAATTACATGTAAAAGGAGAAAAATTCAGAAGCCCAATATGGGAATTAAATTCATATATCCCTAACAAAACAAAAAACAATACAATTTCATAGTGTATCAATAGTACTTTTATAATCGCTCTTAAAGCTGGTTTGTATTTCCTCTGGTTGATAATCCTATGCATGTGTATGTGTTGGATGGATAAGACAAGAGATTGTTTGAGGTAACATGATAAGGTTGCATCCACGTACACCCAATTCCACATTACAATGTAAGTGGAAGGGAGAGACATTCAGTGGCTCAAATCTATGTACACAGGTTTTGACTGGAAATAGAGTAAACTGCTCTTGTATCTCAATATATCAGATTTCTTCATCAACTAGCTAGCTAGCATGTATTTTCCAACTAAAAGGACATTCACCTTTATTTATAGGCACTGGGTTTCTTTTATCTTCTTTTCTATATAGAATTCCCATGGATTTTTTTTTCTTCCAACTTCAAATAAATACTGTTTTGTGCCAAGTTATTACCTACTGTCACAGACAGGTTAGGTTCTGCCTCTCTCTAAGAGTGACCAATGAGAGCTGATGGAATGTTGGTGAGAAGAACAGTTGAAAAGTCTTGTTAGTTTATTTGGGAGTGAGACCGGCTGAGTGAAGCATGTGGCAGAAGAGCAGCTTAACAGCTGACTGGAAAAAAGAATAACTCATAACAAAGAATCTAAGATTCCTGAATGGGGAAATAGTTCAAAAGTTCAACTGAAAAGGAACTTTGTAACCTCTACCTGATTTACTCCAAGGCTATGTTCAAACCATTGATAAAAGTTAACTCCTTGTTTGATCATCATCATCATCACCATCATCATCATCATCATCATCATCATCGAATCTGGGTGATGTACAACCAGAGATAAAACAAGAAATAATTAATTAAAACATTAGTACAATATTAAAAACAATTAGATGGCAAATAACCAATCATTCCAACTCCCACTGCTGGCTACTTCATGGACAGGGGGGAGGAGGGCAAAATAGATGTAAACAATGAGGAATGGGAAGGGTGCCAGCCAAGATGGAACCATCGCTGTCCTCAACCAAAAGCCTGGAGGAACATCTCTGCCAGGCTTTAACCCTGTGGGCTGGTTGTCTATGGTCTCAGGTGAAGAAGCACACAAACACAAGCTAAAATCTTGACCAGTGGTTCGGGAGTACACCTTTACACTATTCCAAAATTTTAAAATACATCAATAAAACATTAAAAGCAGATTAAAATTTAATCTACTATCTAACTGCCATAACTACCTAACTACCATAAAATTTCTATAGCCTGAGTATTGCCATACAGAAACTGGCTACTTGGTGGATTTTTATCAGATAGAAGAAACTAAAATATAGCTTTTTCAGAAAGTCCTGGAATTTTTTTTAAAATGCCTTCGGAGCCCAATTCTGAGTTGGGCTCATCCAACTGAGCTCACTCTTGGGAGTTCAGTTGAGTCAGGTGACTCAACTGAGCTCCAAGAGTGAGCTCTGAAGGCTTTTATAGGCCTTCAGAGCCCACTTCTAGGTGGGGCCTGCCAATATTAGGACCTGCACATAAAAGGGTGTACAAAACCTATAAAAGCCTTCCAAGCTCATTCTGGGAGTTCAGTTGAGTTGGACCACCCAACTCGATTTAGCTCCAAGAGTGAGCTCTAAAGGTCTATAAAGGCCTTCAGAGCTCACTTCCAAGTGAGCCAAACTCCCAAACCGGTTTGTGCAATGGGGGAGTTTGTTAGAGGTTTGTGGTTCTGGGTTCATGAAAACCTCGAACCACAAACCTCCAATGAACTTCCATTTTCCTGGTTCATGCCCACCCCATATATGTGTGTTTGTGTGTGTGTAATGGCAGCATGTGAATGAAGCAGCATTTGGGTCCACAGTCCCAATAGCTCTGTCTCTGTGAGAGGGGATTATTAAAAGGGACTTGGTTACCCTGTCTGGTGATGTCTCTGTGAGTGAGGGAACCTGGGATGTGAAATGGTCATGGCTCTCTGTGGCCCCGGTCACACGGGCTGGATATTGTGGGGGGAGGCGTGGCTGTTTGCCCCGGAGCGAACTACCGCACGACCGCCAGATCAAATGTCCCGCCGACGTCCCATGGTTTGGGGGGTAGGTGCCGATCATAGTCAATCCTGCAGTGCGGCAAAGAAGCGGTGCGGTGGGGGTTGTTGTTTTTTTTAACCGAAGAGTGCACATGTGCCGTTGGGTGCTTGTGTGCATCCCGTGGAGACTTGGAAAAAAACCCCCTTTTCGCGACGGGACATGGGCGGGCGCTGGTTGCCACGAGCTACCACCGGAAACATGATCAGACACTTGCCCCGCGGTTTCCGGAAACTAGTACCTTGGAGGTACTAGTTTTTTATGGCGCATTTTCGGCGGGAAGCCTCGGGTTATCCACGGGAGCTCTACGCTTCCCAGATGTTGCGGTTTGATCGCGCCCAGAAAATCCACCTATCTTCCATCTCTGTAGTGTGGCTAATGCTCCATGTGACCGCAGCCTCTATGTTTTAAAAGAGGCAAAACAGGTGGTGAATGGTGACTGCCTGACCTACCTATAACCCTGAGCCTCTGGGACAGAGGTTGTGGCAGTTGGTAGGGACTCTGTGTGAGTGAAAAAGGCTGTCACACTCACTATTACTAAATATTGCTAAATATAATATCTATATTGGTATATACTAGAAAACAGCAAAATAAAAAATACTGCTGTCGTAGCTAAGCTTGCTCACCTTGAGGCACTGTTTGTGAGGATGAGTGCTTTAATGTGGGGGCACATCACTTATGTACATGATTGTGGTACTTCTTTTGGTCCATTTAAGTTAGAACTGGAGAACAGTACTTGCACATAAGTCAAGCCCAGCCTCAAGCTTAACATTAGTCCCACATATCCCAAAGTGCATGCATGGCATTGTAATTGCACCACCTTACTTAAATCTGATGTTTCCCCATGGCATCTATAAGTCTGTATTCTTTTCTGTATTCTTTCAGAACATTTGCCTTTTAAGACAATTCTCTCCAAATTTTAGTTTTCACAAAGGAGGTATTGGAGAAAAGGCATCTTCTTCTTTTGTTGCAATTAAACTACAAATTTACTCTGGCATTTAGTATTATGCAATGATGAGAGTTACAATTTGCATCACAGAAGGGAGAGGTATCATTATTAAGATATATCTTTCTTTTGCTTTTTAAAGAGAAACTTCAGTTTGCTCTTAAGCATTTTTGGCTAATCTTTTTTAAAGGATCTGCTAAAATGGCATAAAAGTATTACAACAGGGACTCTAACACAGCATAGAACTTGTCTAAGCTGGCTGAAGTACTGTCTCACGTATCACTGTACCTAGTCAATATTCTATTATTGTAAGTTAAGTGGTTTGCTACAGTATTCCAGCATAGGCTATTAGAATGCATGTTATCTAATTTTCTAAGCAATAATGGTATAAACAGTATGTATTTTTATTATAAAAAAACTAACAATTGCCTCCACAGAATTAATGGATTTTTATATACAATTGGCACTTGAGGGACTGAGTAATAAATCAGAACAAAATTAAATGCAAAATCTGTGAAGATTTTGGAAAATGACAATTTATTACAGAACCAATGTATTTAGCTCTACCAGGAATTGTCTTGAACTTTGGTTTTATTGTAATTGCACTTATTTGGTTTTGATAAGTTCATGGTCAATAACTGAGTCTAAATAAACTCAAACATAATGCTATCAGTGCACAAGAAAAACACATGCCACCTCAAAATCCTTGAAATATTGCTTGTTTGAAAGCTTCATCATGTTTACATTGTTCACAATTGACAAATATGCATATCAGGATAATGGCTTTCTATGTACAATATGATTTTTGTGGAGTACTTTGAAGGAAGTGTTAGCCAAACTGCTTTATCTACAGCAGAGGCAAGACTAAATGAATAGGGGTTCCAGGCCTGTGTATACAGAAATCAGATTTCAAAATGAGGATCTTCCCAGAGAGACAACGTGACAAGGTGTTTGTAGTAAAATCAGTTGTTCTCTTTACTAAATAATAATTAGTTTCACATACATACAATAACAGAATCACACACTCAAACGTACAAGGTTCCTTTAGGAGTACAGAAAGAAATATAAAATAGTTATCTTAGTTACTTGGGGTCTGGGATAGGTATTCGTTCAAACTTGCCTGATCCAGAAGTTCTTGTCTGTAGCAGTAGAAGATTGGAGGGGGAGGGAAGGATCCCTGGGACTAATTGCTCATTCACATTGCTTAGAACAAGCCAGCTAATGTGTGTTCTGCATGGACGTCTCTTGGGTGCGCATCCCAGAGAGGTTCCAGCAAGAACAAAGAGTTTCTACTTAAGGAAAGATGGTGTGTGGGATTTGTAGAAGGGTTGGCCAGCCAGCAGCACAGATTAAAAGTGTGCTCCGCGTTATATAGTTGAAAATCTCCAGGTGGGAGGCGCTTGCCTGCTTGAGCCCCACCTTCCTCTAGGTCCATCCCATAGTTACCCTTGATTGGTTGTGTGTGGAAAGGGGCAGGTATTCCCTATGGGGGGGGCAATTGAAATTCTATATCCTCTATCTCATGGAATTCCATTTGCCTAGGTGCTTTGAAGTACAAATAGAGTTGGCCTTTCCCAGGAACACAGGATGCTGTAAACAGGATGCTTGGCATACAAATGTAAATTCAGTCCATGCCTTCCATGACATCTCAGGTCTCCAGCAATGGTGGATTTTAATCCCTAGTTGTTGTTTTCTGAACACAAAGGAAAACCATGTGCGTCTTGTACCCACAAAGCCTTTCAAAACCTGAATAGGTGCTTGCTTCATTAACATAGCAGGCAGCAAGTCCTTTTTCATGTGAAGCCTCTTTCTTTGCAAAACAGCTTCCTCTGGCTTTTGGTATACAATTCAATGTGCACAGTCCATGCGTTACCTTGTGTAAGCAAATATTTATTCACAAAAAAGTCCATCTCGTAACACAAGTGATCTCTTACTTGTATTCAGAGATATGCAATCATGTGGAGGATTATAATTAACCAGCAGTTAGCAAAAATTGGATCATTCAAACTACATAACACAGACAATCCATCACCCAATATAACATGCTTGTACTTTAAAGTACCTTAATATTTTATTTTATTTATTTTATTGGTCTTGTATCCAACTCTCCCTGCAAGCAGGCTCAGGGTGGGTTCCATCACTCTGAATACAATACACAGTACAATTTAAAGCAGTTTAAAACAACAATCTCTCCTTATTATAAAAGGGATTTGGGGTGGCCTATGGGGTGGTGAGAGGAAATGTTCTCCCTCAGCCATTGGCCCGCTGGCTGCCACTCGGGGCAACTGGCATGTCATTGGCTGGGGGGGTGGGGGGGAGGGGGAAGGCTAGCCAGCTTGGTGCGTGTGCAGCTAGAATGGGCGGCGAACAGCCATCCCTCACTCACCACTGCTCCACCGCTACATGCGCCACTCGCTCGCTTGCTCGGGTGGCCGGTGGGGAGAGAGGCGAGGCCAGCCGCCTTGGCATGCTGGGCCCTCGAGCGGGCAAGAAGGCAGGGAAGGAGCCAGCCCACCCAGCTTGGCCCGCTGCCACCGCCACTGGAATGCGGCGCTGTGGGTGGGCGAGGCCTGCTGCCTTTGGCAGCCGCCGCATCCAGTGCACCGACAGAGGAGGGACAAGGCCAGCTGCCTTGCCCTGCCGCTTCCAGCGCACGGTGGGTGGGAGGTGTGAGCCTGGCTGCCGGGGAGCCGCCGCACTGTCCTTTGCCAGTGTGTGTGTGTGGGCCCTCCGGCAGCCTCTCTCTAGGGCCCATTGTCTCTCTTCCCGCACTGAACCTTGTGCCTAGTATAATAATAATGTTGGAAACAGTTATACAAATCCCTCTCTCTCTCTCTCTCTCTCTCTCCTTCTCTGCAGAAGAAGGCAATGGCAAACCACCTCTGTTGCTGACTTGCCTTAAAAGCCCCTTGCTGGGGTTGCCATAAGTTGGCTGTGACTTGATGGCAATTTGCACACATACACACATATATATCTTTTAAAGCTGGCACCCAACATTGTGCCACACTTTGCAGTGACCCCCAAATTGAATCAAGATCAAAGCTATGCAAATATTGCATGACATATTATGGAAAGAGGAGAAGTAGAGAAGTGAGGTGAGGGAAAGGATTGAATCTGCATCAATTTAATGAGTGGCTTGAGTTCACCAGTTACTTGGAGGAGATGGTGGGCCTTGTGAAGGCAAAAAAGCTATACATTTTGTAAAATCTCTCCTATATTATAATTCTGTTTTGGGTGGCAAGATCCCATGCTCTCCCTCAGCCATTGGCCCATCAGCTGCCACTCAAGAGTACTCACATGCCATTAGCATGTTGCTGGGTCTGCTCCTCTTTCCCACCCACTCCCCTTTCAGCCATTGTTCCCTGTCAGAATGGCTTTCTCTCTTGACGAAGACACTTCTCCTGCTTGCCTCCCATGTGGGAATAACTCTTCCCTCAGTGGCTGTTGGTAGGTGTCACAAAATGGCAGTTACCTGTGTTTGTAAGATGGCTGTGGTTCTTTGTTTAAAATATTCCCCCATAAGGATTAATTGAGCTGTAGTTCCAGAGAGGGGCCTGCAGGGTATCACTCACTGGGTTGAATGGATCTTTCTCATCTGCTGGCCTATAGTTCCCAGCTGCCCCAAGGCCAAAAAGTGCAGGAAAGCAGGGATTGTCCCAAGGCAGTCTTCGTCCCTGGGAGCAGCAGAAATTCAGTTACTCCACAGTCAACTGGACTGGGGAATGAATGGAAGTTTCCCTGCTCTCTTGGGCAAGAGAGAGAGGCTGAAGTACAGGTGAGCCCACAACTTCCAGAGGTAGAGACTATTGTGTGTAGGGGAAGAGGATTGCATTTAACCCCTGTTGATTTATGCTCTGTTGGTTCATAGTTTGTGCTTACTGCTACAGTGTGCGGGTGCTCCATAAATGTGTAAAGCTCTGACCACAGTCTCCCCTGCTCTGCACAATACCAATGGGAGGGGGTAACCCAGGGAAGCAAGGAAAGGCCAGACCCTTGGGTTGCCAACTTTCCAGGGGTACCCCAAAGATCGGGGATTCCATCTCCAAATAGGGAGATTTGGCCAAAGGGGTCTCACTGTCCCTCTAAAAAGGCAGTGATTATTCTGTGAGTGGTGGCAGCAAACTTAAGGAGTGAGATACACCCATGGGATGAGGGTGGGAGGCAAACAACTGAGTTGTAAGCTGGAGCCCGTTTTGGCATGGTAGGCAACCAACCTTGGTTCAAACAAAGGAAACCCTTTGCAGGCCTTTGTAAAGAACTCATTGGGGCCAGTCCTGTCTAGGGTTGCCAGCTCCAGGTAGGGAGATTTCTGGAGATTTTCTGGTAGAGTCTATGGAAGCCAGGGTTTGGGGAGGGAAGAGGCCTCAGCTGAACAGAATGCCATACAGCCCACCTTCCAAAGCAGTTATTTTCTCCGTGGGGGGGAGATCTGTTGTCTGGAGTTCAGTTGTGATACCTGGTGATCTTCAGGCTCCACCTGGAGGTTGGCTACCCTAGGCGTACCAGTCAGTTCCCCTGGAGAAAATGGTGGACTCTGTGGCAGTCAGGGCTTCAGAGCATGGAAAATGGTGGACTCTGTGTCAGTCAGGGCTTCAGAGCGTGGAAGAGATTGCAGGTGTGTGTGGCGGAAATGGAAAGCTGAAGAGTGAGGGGGAAATAAAGGTAGGTTGATGATTGACTGGGAAGGAGATAAGGTTGCCAACTCCAGGTAGGAGATTCCTGGAAATTTGAGGGATGGAACCTGGAGAGGGTGAGGTTTGAGGATGGGTGGGACCTCAGACAGGTACAATGACATAGACTCCACTCTCCCAACCAGCCATTCCCTTCTGGAGAACCACTGTTGCCAATCTCAGGAGAGGGGTGGAAATCACTCAGAATTACAACTAATCTCCAGGAGGGAGGGGGGAGGAGATGCAAAGCTGAGATCAGAGGAGCAGATAATGGCAGGTTCATGCTTGGCTGGGAAGGAGATAGGGTTGCCAACTCCAGGTTGGGAAATTCATGGAGATTTGAGGGGTGGAACCTGGAGAGGGCGAGGTTTGAGGAGGGGTGGGACCTCAGACAGGTGCAATGCCATAGACCCCACCCTCCAAACCAGCCATTTATTCATGGGTATCAATTGTTGCCAATCTCCAGGTGAGGGCTGGAGATCATTTTAGGTCTCTTCCCTTGGTGGCCATCTTATTAGTTATAGGTAACACGGATCCAAAAAAGGGCCTGGGGGCCTCATCAGGAAAGCAGCCTGCAACTAAGCGGGTGGGCCAGGACACAGCGAAAGGAAAGCAGCCCCCCCAAATGGCCCACTGGGAGTGCAACTTCCTCCACTCCTCGTGTGCTGGTGCCTTCTGGGCCAGCGATGCTTGTTCCACTTCCACTTCTGGTGCCTCGGTGTCCTCTGAGCAGGGGGGTGTTGTTTCCATGGCGGTGGCTTCCTTAATATTGTTTATGAGTATGCTTATTAGTTTTTATTGTAAAAATGTTTGATCTAAATTATCTTGTAATTATATGTAATGTGTTTTATAGTAGCTGTTTGTATGTTTGGCATAAGACCTCTGGTCAATGAAGCTAATAAATGAAAGGAAAGGGTGGTGGCTTCCAGGCCTGCTGTGGCCGTTGGCTTGGCCCCTGCTGTAGTTGATGCTGCTTCCTTGGCACCCACGGGTGCTGTTTTATCTGCACCTCTGGAGGCTTCCCTTGATAACCCGGTGAACAGGGCTATATTGGAACGGTTGGCTGCTAGTGAGCAATGCCTGGGTGGGTCTTCTTCCGCTGTGAGCGGGAATGTCACCCATGGAAGCTTTTCAAGCCCAGGTGTTGACTCATCTTTCTGCCATTGAAAATAGGTGTGGGGGCATGACTAGCCACCATGTGGTTCCTGGGGATGGAGAGGCTCAAGCAGTAGACATGAAGGAGGGTCAGACTGAGCAGGTGGTTGAGGAGCAACAGGTGGTGCCTTCTGTGGGTGCATCGCAGGTGGCGGGTAAGCCTGACTCCACACAATCGCCTGGTGCCAACTAGCCATGAGGCCCTGTGGGCCTACAGACTACTGGGTCTGTGCTGGTTATGCACCAAATAAAAACTGACTGACTGACTACTGGGTCGTCCGTCTTGGCACCTGCAGTGGGACCCTCGTCTGGTCCCACTGGTGTACCACCTCCATCATGGCCATGGGGTGTGGGTAATAGCTGGCTGGGTGCCTTCACCTGGCACAGCACAGTCTCAGCAAGGTGGTCTGTGGTGAGGGTGGGGTTCTCCTTATCAAGGAATTATGGCATATGAAATGGTACCAGCAAAAGAGTTGCCAATTGGTGACCAGGCAATGCCTTTCGGGGACCACCTTATGACAGTGACAAGGGATAAGATATTAAGGGGCGAATACATGGATGTATTTACCTTATTGTATTGAGAACTAGACAAGAAGGATAAGGAAGACTTAGACAAACGTGATAAAGAGCGCCTGAAGTGCCACAGTGTAGAAAGGATATATGCCAACTGGTATTCTGGTTTCTTAATTTATGCTGGGGTAATTGTTAGAGTGCAGCCATGGAGACCCTTGTCTATACTCCAGTACATGGATATAATTTATAAAGATTATTCTGACTTTTCTGGGTCAGCATGGATGGAGTATGACAAGGCTTTTCGTATGAGGGCAGCTATGAACCCGGCGCTGCACTGGTATCTAATCCAGCCACACTTGTGGATGCAGCTGATGTCCCCGGCTAAGCCTGTCTTGGGGGAGCACTCAGATAGTGGACATGTAGTGCTGTTGCCCAGCTAGGCACTTAATGTGCTCTTATGAACTATAACTCATAAGTTATAACAATGGACTATGCAAAGATATGATTAAGGGACTGTACAGCAAGGTGACCCAATATGATGCCAGTTGAGACTGCACACCTGAGAGAAGACAAACCTTCCTTTGTGTTGATGTCCCAGTGGCTCCTCAAGGTTACCTGCCCTCTTACCTGTTGTGAGATGGATCAGTTCCTTTATCTGCATAACACATAACGCCATGCCATGCCCAAACACCATTAGGAGCTCTATTTGACACACATAGGCAGCCCCTTTCCCCCTCCTCCAGCTACCTACTACTCTGCACGTACTCAAGAGACTCTCCCTGCAGTTGCTTGGCAACTAATTGTTCACCCATCAATGATCCGGCTAGGGCCATCAAGAGACAATAGCCTTAGCCCAATGATTCAATTACTCTTCATCCAGGGGCCAGTCCCCAGATTAAATTACTAGCTCTTAACATTGACCAACCCCTGGCTCTCCTCCCCCTTTCCTTTCTACCAATAGTATTTTTATGGGACGGACTAACAGGAGGTGTCCCAGGGGGAATGTGGCCAGCCTAGCCTGCCCCCCATACCACATTATAAAAGGTGCTACTTGACCACATGGTCTCGCTCTCTCCCCTCTCAATGACCCCTATCGAAGCTTTAACCCTCTTATGTCCAGCTTGCTATCCAACTACCCTACCTCCATCTTTAACCTCTAGATCTGCAGTTAGAGTCCACGTGGTTTTGCCGGTTCAGAGCACGTGTTTCCCATTTTCTATTCTTAACCCCTCCATTCTTCCATTGGAACAGCTCAATCAATGAGGACAGGTAACTATTGCCCAACCAACGAATGTCCTGCTAATGCAAATGTGCTTATAATCTATCTTTATTTCTTAGAATCTGTATAAGTGTGCGTGTGTTTGTGTATTGTCTGAATGACATATTTTCTTCAGTAAAAAAACATATTTTACCAATTACAGTCTCCGTGTCTGTTCTGGTAACTACAGTAGAAGCGGGACTTCTGTATACAATGGTGTTTGCTCCCTAATTTGTCTATTGCCAATTAATAATCATAACTTCCCCAATATTAATTAAGAATTCAAGGCAATTTAGCTAACAGTGCAGTGCTCTAATAATGTGGGAGCCCCGCTGTAAGGGATGGGGGGGGTCAGTGTGTTAATTTGTTATGTGGACGGGGAGATGTAAATTCATCTACTGATCCAGTGGAAGTAGTTCCCTTAAGTAGGTTGAGAGAAAAGGGAGGGACAGGGGCAAGGTGTAGTGCAAGAACATCTAGTATGCAAGTAAAATTGTTCTGTCATTTTGAAGGGCACAGCGTTTGCTGTGAAAATCTGCTTGCCCAACAATATGTTCAATCGTCAAGTTTTACAAGGGGCTGTAAAAGATTACCCCCGGGTTGTCCCAGTAGGACTGTTTTGATGCAACATGAGCTAGATGCCGGATGAAAGCAGAGTAATCTTACAGCTTTAGGGTGAGCTCTGTCCCCTCGCAGGATTCTCCCTCAATGTCATCTATGCTAAAAGTAAGAGAGAGAACATCTTAACTGACCTTTGTATAGATGTCAGAAAATTTGTTTGTTACTATGCTGATTTACATTTCCTCAGTTCCATACTGTCGAAAAATGCTATGTTTAATTGTGCCTTGTAATGGTTTTAAACCTTATTGTTATTATCAATGTGTTAAAAGTAAAGGTAAAGGTTCCCTTGCTCGAAAGCCAGGCGAATCCGACTCTAGGGTTGCTGTGCTCATCTCCGTTTCAAAGCCGAAGAGCCAGTGCTGTCCAAAGACGTTTCCGTGGTCATGTGGCCAGCATGACTAAACACCAAGGCGCACGGAGCGCTGTTACCTTCCCACCAAAGTGGTACCTATTTATCTACTTGCAATTTCTTGCTTTCGAACTGCTAGGTTGGCAGGAGCTGGAACTGGAGATGGGAGCTCACCACGTCATGCGGCACACTCAGGTCTCGAACTGCTGAACTACTGACCTTCCACAGCCTGCAGTTCAGCGTCTTAACCGCTTGAGCCACCGCAGCTCCTATCAACGTGTTACCTTTCCACATATTGTTACTTAGTTTATGTATGTTGGTTGCTTTGTATTTGGGATGCTGCTTCTCATTTTGTGTGACTCCACCGCCACGGTCTCTTGGCCGTGTTGATGGAGTGGGGGAGGTATAAGGGATGAGGGCTGAACGAGCCTAAAATTTGCTAAGCCCCGACGATTGGAAGGGGGCCATGAGTTTGACAGGATCCATCCTTGGAGGAGGAAGGTAAATGGTGGGGGGAAATGGCAGGCAGCTGCAGGGCTTGGTTATCTCAAGGGAGTGGTAATAGCCCAAGGGGAGTAGATGGTGATTAACTTTCCAGGAAGCACCAGAGTATCCTTGGGTGTGGAGTGGATAAGCTGCCTCCAGAGATGGAACTGGCTTCTGTTCTATGGAGACTTTACTACGGAACTGTCCATGAGGATTTATCATGTAAGAAGCTGCAGCTTCCCTTTTAAGAATTGCTAACTTACCTTCGCATCCAAATATTTTACTGCCAACTGCTCGTAGGTTGGATGATTTCTGCAATGCATACATCCTGAGTGTTTGAATGTTTTTACTCAATTAAATGAAACAAGCTTTTTAAATGTATTTGCTGTGTGCCGTGAGTATTCTGTTTTCTGGCTAGCTTCAAACTTATCTACTGAAGCGAACCCCAAGGTCAGTTGGACCTGACACCCGCATTCTCAGGGTGGTCAGGCATCTCAAAAATGTCCTCTCTGTTGGGAGTTTTCTTCACAAGGTTATTGTAGCTCGAAAATGTGCACTTTTCGCCATGAGGGCCCTCTTTGTTCCGGACCCCATTTCTTTCCATCCTGTCCCAAAGCCAAAGTCAGACCAGGCACCAAGGATGGCAGAGGGGGCAGGCATCCAGGTGGGGGAGGGGGTCAGTCCTTACCTGATAAAGGGGCCCAGTCCAGTTAAAGTTCCTGTGTTAGAGCGCTGGTTGCGCTTGTATCCTAAGTTTGCTTATAGGCAGTATTTGTTAGATGGGTTTAGGTTTGGGTTTCACATTCCCTACATGGGTGAACAGTGCCCCCTTTTGGCTCTTAATTTGCCATCAGTTAGGGGCATGGAGCATGTGGTTAGAGCTAAGATTCAAAAGGAGTGCTTAGAAGGTAGGGTACTGGGCCCTTTTCGTTCTCCTCTGGTTCCCAACCTATGGGTATCACCTCTGGGGGTGGTGCCCAAGAAAGCACCAGGGGAGTATTGTCTCATTCACCATTTGTCTTACCCTCAGGGTAGTTCGGTGAACGATGTGATACCTAGCGAGCTGTGCTGGGTCAGGTACACTTCTTTGGATGAGGCATTCCGTATGGTCCGTGGTTGTGGGCGAGGGGCCAAATTGGCTAAATGTGATATTAAGTCGGCTTTTTGCCTTCTCCCTGTGCATCCAGATGACTTTGTTCTTCTGGGTTTCTCCTTTGATGGGCAGTTTTATATGGACAGGGCCCTCCCAATGGGATGCTCTGTGTCCTGCGTTGCATTTGAACGGTTCACTTCCTTTTTGGAATGGGCCTTGAGTGCATGTACAGGCTTGTTCAGCACTGCCCATTATTTGGATGATTTTTTATTTGCAGGACCTGCCGGATCAGATATCTGTGCATGGCTGTGAATGGCAATTTCAAGCAGTTGGCTAAGGAACTTGGTGTTTCTTTGTGTTTCTTTGGCTGGCGAGAAAACAGAGGGACCGAATGTGGTCCTAACCTTTCTTGGCATTGAGCTGGACACTGTGCACCAGATTTCCCGCTTACCATATGATAAACTGACTAACCTCCTGAGGTTGATGGAGGACGCATCTATAAAAACTAAATTGACACTCAAGGAGCTACAGCACTTAATTGGGCACCTTAACTTTTCTTGCAAAGTGATGTCCCCAGGGCATGCATTCCTACGAAGGCTGTGTGATTCCACAATAGGCTTAAAATGCCCACATCATAGGACTCTGGTTACCCAGGAGATTAGGGAGGACTTATTAGTTTGGCGAGACTTCTTGGCTTCATACAATGGGGTTTCCTTTTGGAGAGATGATCTCCAATTGGAGGCTGAACTGCAGGTCACCTCTGATGCAGCAGGTTCTTCAGGCTTCGGTGTCTATTTTAGGGGGCACTGGTGTGCCGAGGACTGGCCACCTGAGGTGATCCAGGATGGATGGATGCATGACCTGATATTTCTTGAATTTTTCCCCATAGTGGTGGCAATGTACATCTGGCCTGATGACCTTGCTAGCCAGACCATTCACTTTTGGTGTGATAACTTGGTGACGGTACAAGTTAACAACTCATTAACATCTAAATGTCCAAGAGTGATGGTGCTGGTCAGGGCTTTTACCCTCCAATGCTTGCAGCATAATACATTGTTCAAGGTCAGTAATGTGGTCACTGATGCTCTGTCTTGGAAACAGATGGAGAGGTTCCATCAGTTGGCTCCAGATGCCGATCCTTTCCCGGTAAGAATGCTTGTGGATCTGTGGCATATTGGAGGGCTGAAGCCAACAGGGTTATGGGCTTAGCTCTTGCCCCCAGCACACGCCGGGCTTATATGAGAGCAGGCCAGCAGTTTGTGGCATTTAGGCAGCAGGAGAGCCTTCAACAGCTCTGGCCTATCCCAGTGTCACATCTGATTCAATTCTGCGTGTCATTGAAAGGCAAGGGTTTGTCTGTCCGTTCCATTTGGGGCAAACTATTAGCCCTTGCCTTTGCAAGCAAGGCCAGGGGTATCAAAGACGACACTGGTGATTTCTGGGTTAGAAAGATGTTGGAAGGCTGGGCCCGGGAGGATGGGACACCTCAGGAAACAAGGGAACCATTTCCCCTCGCTGTTCGTAAGGGTTTGAAAGCCCAATGGGCTTCATTATGTGTGGATGCATACAAGGCTGCCTTGTTTCATGTGGCAGCCTTGGTTACATTCTTTGGGGCCCTGAGAATTAGTGAACTGGGGGGCCCGCTCACGCCAAGACAAGTCAGGATACACAATTTGCCTTAGGGATGTTCAGAGTAGTGGGGACAACATACACATTATAGTTAAGCGTTACAAGATGGACGAATTACAGAAGGGTGCGGTGGTGTTAGTGGGCCCTTGTTCAGATCAGGACCTTTGTCCGGTCACTGCACTTCTTTCCTATTTGGCCCTGAGGGGTGGAAGTGAAGGTTTTCTACTTCTGCATAGGGATGGATCTCCCGTAACAAAATTTCAATTTTGGGCGATTACCAAAAGAGCTTTGGAGGCTTTGGGGCTAGGTAGTTTTCAATTTGGCACTCATTCTTTTAGAATCGGGGTGGCTTCCACTGCTGCAGCTATGGGGTATCCAGGGGCTGACATTCAGAAACTTGGCAGGTGGAGGTCAGCACGCTATAAGACGTCTGTCCAGACCTGCAAAGTCTAAGTTTGCCTTTCTTAAGTTTAGTATGATGGGGAGGATCCTTTATTGTCATACCTGGATGCCCCCCCCTTATTGTTTTGTGTGGTTAACCTAGTTCTTGTTTTAGGTGCTGCTGGTTGCCATGGGAAGAGCCGAGTGTTTATTTGTGGGCACAGCATGGTGTTTGGGGCCGCTCACCGAACCAAGAGGATGCACATTAGTTCCCAGTTGGACTCTAGTGAGCGGGCTGAGGTGGAGTGGCTTGGCCAAAGAGGCATGCACTGGCCTGGGCTTATGCCGCTATTGTTTGAGGAGAGGTGTGGTCCTCCTCATGTGCTAGTAATACAACTTGGTGGTAATGATCTGGGTCTGGTCAAAGATAAAGCCCTAGTCATTCAGGCCAAGGCTGATTTGGCAGACATTGTGGACCAGTGGCCTGGGGTGCAGCTGGTCTTGTCTGCAATATTGCCGCGCCAGGTGTGGCATAGCCTAGGGGATCCTAGGTGCTTGGACTGGGTGAGATGAAATGCCAATCGGCAGCTTAGGAATGCCATGGAAGGTGGCTTGGGCCTCTTCTTGTTGCACCGATATGCGGGTCGAGTTAAGGGACTGTATAGGGGGGATGGGGTGCACCTTTCAAACAAGGGCAATGATATATTTCTTGCAGATTTGAGGTGAGGGGTGCTGGCGGTGCTGGGCCATTTGGTGGGGGCAAAGGCCTAAGCAGAGGCTTGGCCTTTGCTATGGTGGGCTAGTGCGATCAGGAAGTTGAAAATGGTGAGCACCTGGCATTTTTAATAAGGGAATTAAAGGGTCCTCCAAGAACGGCTTTCCGGCCTTTGCGGCTCAAGGCTGGGAAGGGGTGATCTTCCTTTGAACAATCTGGCCTGACCTATCTTGGCAGGCCTTGTGGCTTCTGGGGTGGTGGGCCAGGGGTTCTCCTAAATATGCCAGGCTGCTGGTTGAGAGCTACATTGGGTGGCTCGAGATCGGGGCAGGTGCTTCGCCCAGAAGGATATGAAGGTGGTCATATTCTTTCATGCAGTTTAGCAGCCCCTCACCAGTTGTATGTTTATAAATAGTTAATAAAGTGGCCCTTGTTAAATCCATATTGATGTCCTTCTCTTCATTCCGTCTGTGGTGGCCATACATCACCTAGAGCCTTGCATTGTAGGGAATAGGTGAGTCATAAATTGTATAAAGAAATAATATCCACACCTGGTAAATTTTGGAGGGGAATAAGTTCCACAATAAGCCACAGTAAAGAGGGCTTTGTCTTTGGTACTAAGTTATCTCACTTCTTTTTGGATGTTAGTAGTTTTTGTATGATGTTTAGTATTTTAGATGAAAGATTATGATGATGGTGATGATGATGTGGTATCACTGAACAGTCCTCCATACAAAAAAAATCCCTCACATATAAAAGAAGGGGTCTCTAAATTACATGTGTACATACAAAGGGTAAAAGGCAAAGTTGCTATGTTGTTTTCTTCCATGTTTGTTACAATTTCTTTTCATTCTGTCCCTGTACAAAATCAAGAGAATCCAAGATGAATCCAAGAGAATCCAAGATGTGTAATGCACTTTCATAGAATCATATAAAGTTAGTTGGAAGGGACCTTGCAGGTCATCTAGTCCAACCCCCTGCACTCTGCAGGAGCATAGCCAAAAGATAGCCCTACAACATACCCAAAAGATGGTCATCCAGCCTCCGCTTGAAAATGTCCAGCGAAGGAGCATCCACTACTTTCACTCATTATAGAGTGAAAAATTGTGGGCCCAATGTTTTAAGGGAAGCTGTAGACCTCCACTGAGTAAGAATTACAGTTTTTGCTTCTTTTTTGGTTGAAACCTGTTTCCTTTGAAGTGGGCTTTCCCCCCAGTAGTAATGCCAACCAGATGAGGCAAAGTCATGATTTCAGTGGGAAGAAAGAGAGCTATCCATTTTTTAAAATAGAAAGCTCTTAGAAGGCTCCATGCTGAAAAGCTAATATCCCATTGAATCCACAAGGACCTGAAGTGACTAGAAGTGTCAGTGAAACATGTCAAGATGCCATCAAAATGGCATATCTCCATGGGATTCATATCACTGCTTTTCTACCACAGTAAGGAGGCCTCCTAGAGCTAGAAACATGAAGGAATGGAGAGCACTGATAAAATACACACACACTTCTAAAAATACAGCTATAAAGCATTAGAGCCTTCTTCAAGGATTCTTTGAAGCATTTTCCCCCTTTAAATGTAGTTTTGCTTGAAAAAATGGTATTCAATTTGAATAAAATTGAATATGTTGCAGGGCTCAAGCAGCATGCCTTCCATCTGAAGTAAAAGGAAGATGAATTTCAATTAGGTGCTGCCATTATAATCTGTTTCCACCTGTAGTTTTCATCAAAATTGCTAGGAAGTGTGATGCAATGTATCATCAGGATTTGCCCACTGGCGGCGAGTTGGCCCATTATCTTTGCCATATAGACAGAAACGGCTTGCAGTGAAGGACTTTAATTGTAGTCTATACAACTGTAACATGTATGGCATTCAGGAACTTTATGTGTATATCTCCTCACAGCCCCCCCCCAAGACATCAATTACTAGTTCCTTGGGCAAAATAACAATGTTTCTCTGAAGAGTCTACTAGTCCTTGTAAAATGCTAATTTTACGGTCTTATTTATGAATGTATATAATTTAAAGACATTCTTTGCAAAACTTCATATCCATGTCGCTTCCAAGTTCTATTATTGTGCTGTAGAATTACCTTGGTGGAATACTTTGGTAAGCTGTTGCCCAAACACCTTTAAAATGCTTAGAAGTTAAAATACTTGCATTTTATCCAGCCAGGTCTGGTATTGTTCTTAGATGCAGGGCCTTATGAAAGCAGCATAATGAAAGCATGTGCTGTTTTCTACATTTTCAGAGTTGTTGTTGGGAGTATCTCTTCAATGACTCCCTTCCTGATAATAAAATAAATTAATTTCATGCCTATCTGATTCTGAAACCTAGGAAGAGGCCATAAAGATTTACACTCCATATATGTTGGTGCACACACTTTTAAGGATACATTTTATTTTCCAAGCATCATTTTGTTTTACTTTTTAGAGATTAAAATTACTTGATTTTTTGGTTATGCTTAAATGCTTACAAAATGACAGTTTAATCATAACTATCACAGCTGCAGTGATTAATCTGTTTCTTGCCACTATTTCCAAGATGTTGAAAGGCTTTAATTAATGCCATGAATCCTAAATTCTGACATGTCAGAATCATCATCATTAGTGTAATGTAGCTTAGTGTCTCTCCTTAACCTGTCTGTTTAGTTGAGGTACTTTAAAGCAGGATGTGGCCATGCTATTCATTGGAAGTTGTTTCATTATTTTGTTTTTGGATGTTTGAGTCTGAAATATTTCCCCATTAATAGCAGTATACTCGTTCATAACTCATTGATGGAAGACTTAAGTGGAGGCTTACAAAGCCTGAATATTTTTGTGAACTTGAGGAGAGGGCATGTCCCACAGAAGGAAGCTATTTGCTCTCTACATCTCCTGGCCTGGATGGAGGAAACATTGCTGGGACAGAAGCAGGGCCGGCCCCAGGTTTTTTTGTACAATTGGTAAGGATAGTTAATAGTTAATGCAAATGCAGCACATGTGGTGGGGACAGAAAAAGTGCCTGAATATACAGTGAAATGCAGGGGAAGGGGGAAGAGAAGGAAATAGAACAGAAAGGGCTTGGAAATGGGAGAGAACAGAAGATCAAAAGGCATAGTGGGGGCAATGCTCCCTCTAAGCTGTGGAGTCTTGTGAGCCAAAATCCTACTTTGTGAGCTACTGGCATTAAAGTTGTGAGCGAGCGATTTGGCTGCTGCATCAATTAGTTTGCTCTGGAACCATCCTTCCTCAGCGGGGACAAAAATGCATGAACTGGAGGTGAAAAAACTGTGAGCTAGCTCACACTACCTCAGCTTAGAAGGAACACTGTTGGGGGGATATAAGAACTGAGGGGGGCGGGTAAGGAGAAGAGCCTGACTATACAGTGAAATGCATTGGGGGGGCTAACCCCAAATGGGTTAGCTAAAATGGAAAGAGAACAGAAATGGGAACAAAAAGAAGATCAAAGGCATAGTTGGGGGGATATAAAAGCTATGGGGGGGTAAGGAGAAGAGCGTGAATATACAGTAAAATGCATGGGGGGGGGAGAGAGAGCAAGGAAAGCCCAGAAACCCCCCCACGACTGAAAAGTACTGGGGTCGCAGCATGGAGGACTCGGACGACGACATGTGTTTGCACACGTTTATTGTACTTTACATCGAACTGCAAAACGGCGCTGCAAGGCCAACTATATACACACCCACCCAGCACACCCACAGTCCCATGGGGGGGGGGGTTGAATTTCCTGCCATAGTTCCTATTGGTTCATGCTGGGGGAACTAGGATCCCAAGTTCCTATTGTCTTGAGGAGCTAAACTCCTGCCTGTAGCCGCGGACCCCTGCTGGCAGTCTGCATACATAACACCCCTCCCCCCATAGTTCTGACCCAACATGTGTAATATAGTCCTTTAAATAAGCGGGGGGTTGGCGCTCTCTGAGGGAATGCCAGGGGGGCTGGGACCGGTTTACTAACTACAAGTTCTGGTTGCCTATCTGTGACCTGGGGCTGGGGCGTTTGCGGTGGCGGTTGAAGGGTCTCCGATTCCATAGTCCCTGGGGTTGGCTCCTTGGGATAGGCCTCCTTGGTGCTCGGGGTTTCGGGCTGACTACTAGGCTCGGGTATGTATGTGCTGGTTTCTACTGCCAACTGTGTTGGTTCACCCACCTCTGGGAGTTGTCACCGCCTCAGTTGGTCCACGTGCTTCTTTAAGAGCCTGCCGTTGTCTGTCGATACTTCTTAAGACACCGGGTCCATGACTTTGATCACTCGTCCAGCCACCCAGGGGTTTTCCGTCCTGTAGTTCCGGATGAACACTGGGTCCCCGGGGAAGAACCCTCTCGGAGCATCTCAAGGTTCCACCATCCTCTTGGGGTCTGGTGCTTGGTTCGGGTGTAGCGGATCCAACAGGGTTGCGGGTCTTCGGCCCATCAATAATTCCGCAGGACTGAAACCGGTGACGGGATTAGGAGTCATCCTCTGGGTCAGGAGGAAACGGGCTAGCGGGAACTCCCAGTCCCCATCTGTTATCCTGCTGAGGCCTTCTTTCACAGTCCTTACCATCCTCTCAGCCTGGCCGTTGGTTGCGGGGTGGAAGGGCGCAGATCAGACATGCCGAACCAAGTTCCTCTGGAGGAATTCCTGGAACTCTGCTGACATGAAGGCCACCCCACGTTCGGAGACTATCGTGTCCGGCAGGCCATGTGTGGCAAAGATCGGGTGGAGGGACCTGATCATGGCATTTGTAGAAGTTGTGGACATGGGACTGATCTCCAGCCATTTCGAGAAGGAGTCAACCGTTACTAAAAACAACAGTCCTTGGAATGGTCCGGCAAAATCAACGTGAAGCCGGGACCATGGTTTACGAGTTGACTCCCATGGTGCGCTTGGTGGGTTTGGTCGCACTTGCTGGTAGGTTTGGCACCTCCAAACCCAGGAGTCTATCTCAGCATTGATACCTGGCCACCACACATAACTCCGGGCTAGTGCCTTTATTCTTTTTTTTATTATTGTTTTTTATTGAAATATAAAATGGAATAAAGTACCACCACCAACACCCTAACACCCTCACCACCCCTACTTAAAATCGATCCTATATCGTAACTGGTATAAATCTGCATATACACAATATATTACATTTGGATTTCCTTGTACCTTCTTATACATTCTTATCAATCCAATTATATACATTTGACCACATAGTTAGAAACGCTGAATTTGATCTCCCATGGAGTTTTTGTGTTAAATTATCCATTTCTATTACCTCAATTGCCTTATTTATAAAGTCCAGCCTATCCGGGATTTCATTTCTTTTCCAGTAGCTAGCTAGTACAATTCTAGCTGCCGTCAGTAAATTTATCATAACATGTTTGTCTCTCTTTTTCCAGCTGTCAGGTAATATATTTAATAAAAATATTTCGGGGTCCAGTGGTATTTGCAATTTTGTTGCCTGGGTGATCACCTGATGTACCTCTTTCCAATATTTCTTTACCATATCACACGTCCGCCAAACATGGTAAAGCGTACCAATTTGAGGGATGAACTCTTAATTGGCAGGCAGATAGACGGGAGGAGTTGGCCACAGGTAGAAGCATTTGGGCTAGGGTTGGCATCCTCCAAGATGGGGCCTGGAGACCTCCCACTATCACAGTTGCTCTCCAGGTGACAGAAATCAGTCCCCCCGGAGAAAATGGCTGCTTTGGAGGGTGGACTCCATGGCATTGGACCCTCCTGAACCTATACCTTTACTTACATTTTCCTTTAGTGAAACTGCCTTTAACTGCCTCACGTTCATCCATATCCCTTCCCATTTTTTGTGTCAATTATTTTCCCAATGTTATGACTCCATTTTGTCAAAGGTGTTTTCTTATTTTTGTCTTGTGATCTGTTTTCTAGCAGGAAGGAATATATTTTGCCTATCATTTTTGTATCTGGGCCCAGTAATATTTTGTCTAATTCTGTGAACTTTTTACTGATACCCAATTGATTATCTTTGTTATATTTAGATATCAGTTGGTTTCTTTCCCACCATGATAAATTAATCTGGTTGGATTGTAAGGTCTCTTGTGATTTCAGTTTATTATCCTTGTTTAGTAGGACATCATAACTCAAGGCTCGAGTTTCTGTCATCAAGGTCGGTAAGGAGATCGCCTCCAGGGGGGCAACCCATCTTGGTATTTTATCATAGTAGGCGGTTCTTATTTCCTTCCATATTTTTATCAAACTGGCCCTTATTCGGTGTTGTCGGAAATGCGAAAGTGACTTCGTTGTTCCCTCGCTTAAGAAATAATGCCACCCTGTCATTAGATTATGGCCTTCTAAACTTAAAATCCTCTGGTTTTTGAGCAGCATCCATTCGCGGAGCCATGTCATTGCCACTGCCTGGTTATATAAGCGCTGAATCGGTACCGCCAGCCCCCCCTTCTTAACGTTTTCCTGTATATAGTACATTTTTATTCTGGGTTCTCTCCCCCCCCCAGTTTTCTAAATCTTTTTGAATCTGAATCAAAAGGTTATCATAATTTCCTTGTATCAATGTACTGGTTCTGTTTGTAATATTTATCCCTAGGTATTTAATGTTCTTTTCTATGCTAAAGTCCGTTATTCCTCGCAGCTTTTGTTCTGTGGCAGGGCAGCAATTTTTTGTTAATATTTTTGTCTTTGATTTATTTATTTTAAACCCCGCTAAGTGCCCAAATTCCTGCATCACTTCTAGTAAGGGTGGTATAGAGTACAATGGATCCAAAATAATAAGAGCGATATCGTCTGCGTAAGCTTGAATTTTATACTCTTGGTTTCTTATTTTAATCCCATGTATTCGTTCATCTTTACAGATATTTTCACACAGACCTTCCATTATCAAGATAAACAGGAGCGGAGAAAGGGGACACCCTTGTCACGTACCCTTGCATATGTCTATTCCGGTAGTCAGATCTGCATTGATTATCACCCTTGCTTCCTGATTTCTGTATATTGTTTCTATTATGTTAATGAAATCCAATCCGCAATCTATCTCTTTTAGGTTTTGGACCATATAATCCCAATTGACTCCCATGGTGCGCTTGGTGGGTTTGGTCGCACTTGCTGGTAGGTTTGGCACCTCCAAACCCATTGCATTGATACCTGGCCACCACACATAACTCCGGGCTAGTGCCTTTATTCTTACGATGCCCAGATGCGCCTCATGGAGTGCCGTGAGTACCCGCTGTTGCAGGCTGCTGGGGACCATGACTCGGTCTCCCCACAGGAGACACCCCTTAAGGGCCGAGAGTTCATCCTTACTGTTAGTGAAAGCTGCAAATTCGGGGCCAGGGGACGATGTAGGCCAACCCCTCACCACCCAGCCCAAAACCCGGGAGAGGAGGGGGTCACGGGCTGACTTGGCAGCGATGTTGGCAGCTTGCAGAGGAGGCTCCGGAAGACTTTTGATGAGCAGGACCCCTGGCGCGGGAATGGGATTGGCGTCAGTGACTGGCAGCGGTAGCCGGCTCAGTGCATTAGCATGACCCATCGTCTTGCCTGGGTGGTGTTCCAGGCAGTACTGGTAGCCAGCCAGAAAAAGGGACCACCTGAGGACCCGGGGCGACATGACTTGGGACGTTTGCTTGTCGGCAGCTAAGAGGCCGTCAGGGAGGATGTGGCCCAGCACTGCGCTGACGCTGTAGGGAGAGGCATCACACTGCAAGGAAACTGGGGGGGCCTTGTAACACCCTAAAGCCCCATCGAAAATGGCAGGGAACTCCCCGCAAAATTTTGCGAATCCCTAGTACCACATTTATTCACTCCCCCGACCATGATGCCCAGCGGTGCAAACCAGGCCCGGCCCAGCAAACTGGCCAGATTCCCCTCCACCACAATCAAGTCCAACAGTCCCTCAAAACCCTGGTACTGTACCTGGAAGTTCCCCACTCCCCTGATAGGAATTGGGTTCCTTTGGAAGTCCACCAAACTCAAAGGGGATGGGCGTAAGCGGGGTCCCCCCTTAGGGCAAAGTCTGTGTAGCATGTCCACCGAAATGATGGACACTGCCGACCCTGAGTCCACTTTCATTGGGCAGGGGGACCCCTCGATCCGGACCAGTACCTGGAGGGATGGCCGGTCTGTGAGGAGGTAGAGGTCGGACGTTTCTGCTACCGTCTCATAGGTGGTGGCGGCCTGGTGGCATGACTGAGCTGGAGGCTGCCGGTGCCAGCTTCCCTTGGACCGGCAGACACGAGCGAGATGACCCTGTTTTCTGCAGGTGTGGCATGTCACATCGTGGAATCGGCAGGACTTACACTCATGTGCCTCTCCACAGCTTGCACACAAGGAACAGCTGGCGGTCTTTCCGGTGGATCCGGATGTAGCAGGTCCTGGTGGCTTTCAGTGAGAGGGCAGGCAGATGAGACGGATGTCCTCCTCATCTGAGTTGAGGAGTACTAGATAAGACGCCGCTGGGGGACGGTTGCGGTGGGAGGCCTCGTGGGCGATGGCGAGTTGGAGGGCCTAATCGATCTTGATGTCGGTGGTACCGATCATCTTCCTCTGCAGCTTTAGGCTGCTGATGCCCCACACAAATTGCATTAGTAGGTTCTCCTCCAACTTGGTGAAGGCACAGTCCATGGCCAGCTGGCACAGGGCTGCCATGAAAGCGGCGGCCGACTCACCCGGTTTCTGGACGCGGCCCTGGAACTCGATCCACCTGGTGAGTGTAGTAGGCTGGGGCATGAGGTACTTTGTCAGGGCATCTATTATTTCCTCATACGAGCACTTGAGGATCGCCCGGGGTGTGAGGAGGCTTTTTGCTAGGCAGACTGTGGTCACGCCACAGGAGCTGAGAAGAAGGGCCCGTCGTTTGCCTGGATCTGTTACCTCATTGTAGGTGAGGTGGCAAGTCAGTTGGTCCGTCCATGAGTCCTAGAGTTTGGGATGGGATGGATCGAAGATCTCCAAGTTCCCCCAAGCAAAGGCCATGGTGTAGCGCTTAGCGAGGAGCGGTGTTCCTTGATGCGGTGCGTGGTGCGGTGCTGCTTGAGAGCGATGCGGGGTGCGGTGGCATTGGCTGGAATGAAGCTCGGTGCTGCGCTGTGATGCGAGCCAGGCCTGGCTTAGCGGGATCCCATCCTTGTCACCACTGAAAAGTACTGGGTTCGCAGCATAGAGGACTTGGACGATAACATGTATTTGTACACGTTTATTGTACTTTACATCGAACTGCAAAACAGCCCTGCAAGGCCAAAACAGCCCTGCAAGGCCAACACACCCACCCAGCACACCCACAGTCCCATTGGGGGGGTTTGAATTTCCTGCCATAGTTTTTATTGGTCCGTGCTGGGAAACTAGGATCCTAAGTTCCTATTGTCTTGAGGAGCTAAGCTCCTGCCTGTAGCTGCGGACCCCTGCTGGCGGTCCATGTACATATTTATTTATTTATTTATTTATTTATTTGCATTTATATCCCGCCCTCCCTGCATAACAATGACCACCCCCTTTCCCCCTCCCACAATGGGGGAAGCCTTCCCATTTACGCAAAGCAAGCTGAAGTGGGAGGAGTCAGCATGACTGGAGGAAACGAACTGGAGGGGGACCAGAGAGAATGCGCCAGGGCGAGTGGGCGAAGAGTGCAATTCCAATCACCCCACCTCCTCCTCTCCCTTCCATCACCAAAAGGAAGAGGGGGAAAGGTGATGGAGACAGAATGCGCTGTGGAGCAGGAGGTGGGGGCACGAGGTGAAGCGAGCCGGCGGGAAGGGGGCGGGGCCTGGCATGCGAGTGGCCTTGATTGGCAGTGCAGGAAGCAGCCACCTTCTTCTTTCCCCCCCTCTCCCTCTCTCTCGGGGCGTCCAGACAGACATGCTGGGGACGTCCAGACAGCCATGCTGGGGGCGGGCGGGCAGCGGTAGCTGGGGCCTCGCTGCGCCCCTCAGAGATCTGCGCCCCTAGGCCATCGCCAAAGTTAGCCTAATAGAAGAGCTGGCCCTGAACAGAAGTGACACAGTGCTGCTGTCTCTTGACTAGGCAGAACAATTTCCTGATCTACCAGAACATACAGAGCATGGTAGGAACAAGGTGGGAGCATTCTGACTGAAAGAATCAGTAGAGAACCACTAAAGCCCTTGGAGCAAATTGAGGCACCTTTCCCCATTCTGTGGCTTGCCCTTCTGGGGATAATAGACATTTGTCAAATTGAATGTAACTCTAACCCTTCCTCAAAAAATACAGCTACACTGTGCCTTGGACTTTAATAAACATACACTGAATACTGGACTATTTTCCTTCCCTGTGGTGTTCTATAGCTGTTCAGGACCAACCCTTATCTATTTATGATACATGAGTTTATTCCACAATTCATGTCTTTCTGATTGGACAAAGGTATGATATTGCAAGGCCAAACATGGAATGAATTTCAGACTTCCCTAGCAGTGGGGCAGAGTCTAGGGCTGTGGCACCCTCCAGTGTCTCTTTTTTCTTGGCCTGGCTTTAGCTGAGCCTCAGACAGGGAGAGGAGGGGGAATCTAGCTTGCCCTGGTCTCTCTGTCTCTCTCCCCTCCCTCTCCCTCTCTTCTCTAGCTTCCAGTCCTTTCAGCAGCAATTTGGATCTTCAGTCCTGGCTGGGTCTAGGCTGCCCTACTAAAGGACTGATCCCAGGCACCTCCAATTCCCTTTCTTCAGGGGTGGACCCCTAATGACTGAAGGGAATCTACATAAATGGCCTCCCTGCTTGGCCCCTTTTCTGCCCTCTTGTGAGGCTTTGAGAGGGTGCTGTGCTGGCCTGATCAGGCTTCAGGAACCCCAAGCCACTGCTGATCTCCTCTTCCTGTCTACAGCCTGTTGTCTGTTTCCTGCCTCCCCATTAAGGCCTGTGCAAGGCCTGTGCAAGGCCTGCAGGGCTCTGTGGCTGTTGCTGGCACATTTCCAGGCATGGCCTCACTCTTGTTTCTTTCCCTGTAGCCTCTGTTTTGGCCGCCTGCCTCAGTGTCACCACCAGAGTCCCATCCACCCAGCCTGCAAGTCCTTCTGGAGCAGGTGAGTGTAGGGAAGGGGTTACTACCCCTGGACAAGGAGTCACTAATCATTCAATACACAGCTATGGTCCACTTAACATTTACTTGGCAGTAGTTGGGGAACTGCTTCTATATGGCTTTATTTGGTGTTCTAGTAAAATGTGCCTCTTGGAACCATTTGAATAGGACTCATTATGTGGCTGTTTCTTACCCAATAGTTTCATCCTTCCTAGCCAGGTAATGATTGGGAGGATAGCTTGCCATGTAATTCTTGTATTCAAATATATCTAAAATGTTGGGAAGAAGTCAGAGATGCAGCTCCTATGATGCTGGTGAATGTGATTGGGCCCATTGTTTCAAAGGGTAGCTGTGTTGGTCTGATCTAGATCAGCTAGATTCGAATCCAATAGTACCTGAGGGACCAACAAGTTTTTGGTGGTATGAGCTTTCAAGAATCAAAACTCTCTGTGTCAAAATCTAGTAGGGCCCACTGTAAATTTGAGAATGGAATTTTGGAAGAAAATGTTCCATAAAACCAAAAAGAAAGTATCCAGAGATACAGTTGTCTTATGTACAATCACAGATAGTACTTTTAAGTGTGACAAACAGTGTTGCAGCAAGTCTTGGTGTAGTGGTTAGGAATGTGGACTCTAATCTGGGAGAACTGGGTTTGATTCCCTGCTCCTCCATATGCAGCTGCTGGTGTGACCTTGGGTCAGTCATAAATTCTTTCAGAACTGTTCTTTCATGAGCAGTTCTTGAAAGAGTTCTCTCAGCCTCACCTATCTCACAGGGTGTCTGTTGTGGGGAAAGGAAGGGAAAGGAAATGAGATTGTAAACCACTCTGAGACTCCTTCGGGTAGTGAAGAGCGGGGTATAAGTCCAATCTCCTCCTCCTCTTCTTCATAATTTCAAAAATTTAAGACTACTTAGTCCTGCTTTATATTAGGGTTGTCAGGTCCCTTTCACCCACTGGCGGGGTAGTGGGGGGGGAGTTCTGGGAGTGGAAAGTGACATTTCCCTGAAACAGTGATGTTGCACATGATGTGCTTGCATCACCAGAAGTGATGTCGGTGACATTGGGGGCAATGCTCTGGATTTTGGGCAAAACTGGCATCAAATAATAGATTTTTGCCCAAAATCCAGAGCATCACCCCTGCCGTTGCCGATGTCATTTCTGGGTGATGCAAGCACATCATGTGCGACATCACTCCAAGGCCCGCAAAATTGGGGGATTCCCTGCCGGGCAGATGGCAACCCTACTTTATATACAGTTTTTTAGGGTATGGAAAAGTCTCTTTTAAATAACTCCCAGCCCCCACTCCAAATTCCCCAGACATGAACTGCCACACTGTACAGTAAGGAAGCTGCTGAAAAAATGGGGAAAAGCTGTAAAGATGAACATTTTTCAGACTTACATATTCAAATATTCCCATTTCTGCTTTACTCCTTAAACTCCACCTCTCTTCCACTCATTCATTTGGTTCTTTTGCATCATTTTATCTGTACCATCACACTGTTTATTTGTTACTGCAGTCTTCCCTCGTCTCCATAGATGCCCACTTCTAGTGCTGATGAAACTTTTGGTTGCTAGTTTTAATTTTAGGACTAAACACCCATTTTAGTTTACTGCTTCAGTGTTCAGTGATCACGAATAGTTTCTATCACCAGTCCAACATCTAATCTCCTTAGGAATCAAGGGCAGACTGGGAGGCCCAAATGTCTCTGGAGAAGGGCCCTAACCCTGGCCTGTCTGCCTCCAGCCTCCCTAGGCTTCCCAGGCACAGTTGGGCACATAGTGGTAGTGTGTGTGTTAGGGGGAGGGTGCGATCAGAATCCCTGGCGTGATAACACAATTTCCAGTGCAACCCGGAAGTGACATCATCCCACCAGAAGGGAAGTGACACTCTAGCATTCACCCAAAACTAAATTATAGTGTGTCACCTTACGTGATGGCATCATTTTCAGGACATACTGGAAGTTGTATCATCATTCTGGGGATACTGACTGGGCCCCACCATTTTCCTTCTGTCAGGCAGCTGAGTGGCAGCAGGAAGTGGCAGTAGGGAAGAAGGCACATCTCCCACTGCCAGAAGGAATGTGGCGACTATAAGTGCACCCCCCCCCCAAGAATGGGATGAAGGAAGAGGAGGTTATGAAAAATATGAGATCCCGGACAAAAATGTCATAGATGAAAATTTTGAGTCCTTTCTCCCATCATACTCTGAAGATGACAAGGATAAATAGCTTCAGTGGTAGGATGCAGAGGCTGCTTGCACCAGTCTCTTTCATCTTGTAGCCAAAGCCTACAGTTCTTTAGCTGCTTTACCTTTTCTGCCAGAATCTCCTAAGACAAATCTTATATATCAATGCTGCCTTTTGTGCAAGAATTAAAGACATCCAATGGTGCTGCATATCCTAATGGACTCTCTTCCCCAATAACAGTTTCACTGAGCACCCCTCAGTTGTCATACAGCTGAGGGGTGCTCAGTGAAACTGTTATCATAAGGCAGATATATGTGTATTAATGAGTGAGGCCCACTTTTTAGTCTCGTTTAAATCCACTCACATTTTCCAGCCACAGAGCACAAAATTTAGTTATCAGAATTGATGAGAGTAGCAGTGGAATTGGTTACAGAAACTATCCATTTCTTTCCTGAAACTGAAGAAGGGAGCTTAAACATACTTAGCTTGAGGTCAATGGACTTAGAAGGGTGTGACTTGACTTCGAGTCCGATCAGATGGCTCTTTAGATCCGCGCGAGGCACGATTGCCTCACGGATCTAAAGGTAATGTCCAGACACAAACATCTGGGAAATGTCCCTCTTCCGTGGGCATCCCGTTTTGCTGCGCTTCGGAGCCGTACTTAAAAGATAGCACTTTAAATCGGGGGGGTTTCGGTTACCTGTGGGACAACTGCGGACTTTCACCCGTCTGATCGTTCCACTAGCACGCAATCCTCCTGTCAGGGTGGTCTGATGTCAGACCATCCCAAGAGGGCGGCATTTAAAAAAAATTCTACACATGTGCAGATCAACAAGAATGTGCTGTCATGTCTATGCGCATGCACAAAAGTTTTTTTTAAAAAAACCCACCACGCATTCCTCCTTCAGTGGACGCCATCTAGACAATCTACAACGGAGGCAGTGCGTGGTAAGGTGATTTACTAGGGGGATGTCTGGTCATGCTATGATGGATTAAAAAGATAGGGATAAAATTCAAGATGGCATAATAACGGGATTAGCTGCCAGTCTGAACGCACCCTTAGAATGGCACTAATAGTTCTGTTCTGGAGTGTTATTTCTCAGCACACTATATGTTCTAGTGGCATCTTTGCTCCCCTTAATGAATGACTGTTCTCGTTTGGGTCAAATATTAACAATAGTTTATTCAATTTTTACTCTTTCCATTATTTAATTCTATTATTTGTTGTTTCACCTGGTTTAAAGGACAGATAACTGGCTTGTTGTTTCACCTTCTCCTTTAGTTACTGCACCTACCAAGTTCTTGCATTCGTGCCAATTGATTTTTTTTCTATTAAACACCTTTTCTGACAAAATCTCTCTCTTCCCCCCAGCCTTATTTGTTCCAAGCCTTATTTTTACCATATAGATCCAGGCCTATCATATTTTTCTCTCTCTTATAGTCGCAACTTTTCCTGTGTGGTAGAATCACGCACACTTTGGCAACACCAGAAACAAGGTCTTTCCTTTGGCTGCAACATCAAAACTGCTGTCAATTGTGCTGTTTTAGAATATAACTGTTGAGTCAGTTGTGACACAGGGTTTTTTATATTCATAGAAACGTGTTTAATACTGCAGCAGGTGTTTGAAATTACTCCCTAGAGGACCTTACAAAATGGCTAGTATAATCCTGTTGATAGAGTTGGCAATATATATCCTACTCTAACAGTTTCAGACTCAGGCTGATATTTCAATGCTGGCCTGAACCTCTGCTCTATTCCCCCACTAAATGGTCTGAGCCAAGGATTTGGGGAAGAAAGGTTAGCAAGCTAAGAAGTAGAAGTTCTTTTATTATTCTATTCAGTTCCTGAGAGTAGGTGATGAGAACTCTGAGGAGCATTAAAGAAAGCTGTTGACAAAACAGAACCCACCAGATGCAACATGAACATGAATCACTTTTTGCACTGTTACAGTAGAAAAGGCCACTAATGTATTTTCATTAAGATAGTATTTGATTTCCGTGGTTGCTACACCAGAGATAAAGTGTGCAATTGTGAACTCCAGCTTAGTAAGCCTTCCAGAATCGAAGGGTAGCTTGGATGCTTGTTGCAGACATCTCTCATGCTTACTCTTGATTTCAGTTGATTTATCTTTCCTTGTAGCCAAACCAATATTTCCATTATAGGCTGTTTACTGTGAAAGATTTTTTGGATAACCACAAGGCAGATATTTAGCAATGTAAGTCACTAGGGAGTTCCCGGTGAATGGCAGCTGCATCACTGCAAGTGAGGGAAGGCTCATATGGTAGCACAGATTAGGTTCATGAAGCAATGCATCTCACATTGGTTATAGTACCCAGTCAGTAACAATTCCACTGTTACCTCTGTTGATGCATGGGACAGACACTTACAGTGGAAGCTGCAGCTTCTATAGCAAGAGGGGCATTCAAGACATAACATGCTGAAATGTAAGTGCCCTAGCTCATACATCCACCAGAGGCCAGCACTTCTAGATTGTGGTCAAGGAACAGGGGAAGTCCCTCCCCATAGTCACACAAGCCGTAACCCATCTGACTTAGGGACTCCAGGCAAATGCCCAATAATGCAGTCATACCTTACTTCTAAAGAGAATAAATCACTCAGAAAGAAACACTAGATCCACATAGTAGAGAGAACAAACTGTTACTTTCCTCCGTGGTAATACAGGCCCTAGTGAGCTATGGTGGTGCATTCATGACAATAAAATATTAATCCATGCATTTTATTGCAAATAGTTTTTATCATCTATCATCTATCTATCATCTTCATGGTTTTCCATTCAAACTGGGCAAAAATCAGAGGGACTGTAGTATTCCCTGACCACATCTGCACTTTCAAATTTCAGATAGATTGAATAAATATGGCCCCTTTTGGAGGGAATGAAAAGCATCCCATGTTCAGTGTCTGATTAACCCCACCCCCACCCCATCTGCTGGGTTGCATCCAAGGAGTGGCAAAGCTGCCCTACAGGAGCCACATGGGTGCTGGCCGCTATGTGGTTCCCCTGCCACTCAGTGGTGAGAGCCCTGCTGACAGCCCCCAAGCTAGCATGATGATCTATTGGCTCCACCCCAGAAGCCTTATGGGGGTCCCCAGCACAGTTCCTCTAAGCTGTGCTGGGGGGCGCTGGCACACAACATTTCAGAGGCCAGCTCAGATGATTTCTGCTTCAGCTCACAAACAATGGAGGATGGGGGCACTTCCTTTTGGGGCCCATAGAAGTTTGTTTTTGAAACTTGGGGAGGGTTGAGGAGAGACTATGCTGCAAATTTGGTGCCTCTACCTCAAAACACCCCCCCAAGCCCCAGATACCCCTTGTCAGGAAGGTCACTAATGCTGACTGAATGTCGCATTTCACCATTAGGGCACCTGAGCCACAGGACCAAATTATCTGTATGGTATTATTGAACAAGGCATATCTGACAGAACAAAGCTCCAGGGTGACTGATGAACCCTGGGAGTAAGAAAGTGGTGAATTAAACTAAACTCTCCTGGGGTCTTCTTTGGCACCATGCCCAAGGGGGACATCCTGAGGTTATGTATTGCTGGACAGTTGAAGGGGCCTGCCATCCACCCTGCTGTGAACTCCTTAGCAACTTTTTCAGCCATGACCTCCAGCAAATCCCTTGCAGACCTCAGGTTAAAGAAGTCTGTGGAGACCCTGGAGCCTGTAAAGGGGATCTGCAACCCACCCCAAACCCCTCCTTCAGGTTTTTTGCAGCAGCCCTGTTGGGGTATCATACCAGAAAGGGCAACAGGGCCCTCAAATGAACTGGGGTTCTTGTGAGGCGGCCATCAAAAAATGGCAGCCCCGTAGAATTAATTGGTCTTGATGGCGGCTGTGCTGTCACTGTTCCCTGATCCTCCCTCTCCCTTAATTCTGGAGCCAGAGGATCGGGCACCCCCAAAGGCAAGATGGCTGGGGGTGTGGTCCAAAGCAGGCATTATAATTGTGGTTAAATTTGCATTTGCCCTGGTGGCACCTGCCCCGGTTATACTCCTAATGAAATTGACAAAACTGGGTTCGCAGTGCATTAAACTGCAAAAGAACAACACTCTCCATGATGAGTAAAACCTTAATGTGTTCTGCCAAAAGTATATCTGTATCCAATACATACATTACATTAACAATTCTAATTTCCAGGTTTTCACCATATATTTGAGGATCTTGCAACTATATAGCTTATTTTCTAACTGAAATCCTTAACAATAAGTTGTAACACGGTATTTATACGATATCTTTACAATCCAGTATTCTGTAGTTACTCTGTATTGAATTGTACATAATCTTTTTGAGAATAAATTCTCACTAACAATAAATTCTGCGATATAATACTTCAACGTGTCTCAGCTGTATAATGATCAAAATCCATTCATAAAGCATCCAACGACCCAACAGTCATCTGCCAGCTCAGGACCAGCTACAGTTGCCTCTTTGAAAAAGGAATCCTTGCTAGAATCCTTGCTGGCACTGATCACAGGCTGACTTACAACGGTGGCTCTCCCCCATTCTCAGGCAGTATTGTTATCCATAGCCCAGTACTAAATTAAAGTAAGTTAGACTTATGAGTGTACTAGGAGTAAGGCCCGTTGTGGGAAGAAATACAATGAGCTCTAGAAGGAAGCTCCAGGTGACTGGTGTGTTCCAAAACAATCTGTCTTTTACTTAAGAATATATATAAAATCACATACACACAAAATCAGATTCACACATATAATCAATCAAGTTCCTCAGAAATACAGAATTACAATAGTCACTATAGAAATCACAGGTAGGGCGACTAGGAGCAATACTTATCTGTCCTGAAGCTTGTCCATCTCAATGAAGAATAGAGGGGTCAGAAAATATACTAGGGAGATTTGACACACAGCTAGAAACCAGCCAGCATGTGTGGACCTCGTGGCTGCAGACCAAGAGATCAAGTAGGAACAAAGGATTTTTGTATAGGAAGCTGGGCTTGAGAGGGGTTTAAAGCAGACAGGGGGCATAGGTGGGGGAAGGTGGCTAGCTAGTGCTAGGCAGCTGGACCTCACCTTTTATAGGTGGATCTTCGGGTGGGTGGCAACCATGCCAGTCTGTGAACCCACCTACCTGTAAGTCCGTCCCATCCCTACAGCTATTGGATGCATGTAGCGAGGGGCAGCTACTTAGGGGCATGGCCAGTATTGAAACTCTAGACTCTAACTCAAGGGATGGCATCTGGTGAGGTGGGAAAGTTTGGTGTTAGGATGCCCATTGAAGTGTAGATGAATCTTGCCCATTCCCAGGTAATCAGAGAGGCATCTGGCAGGAAGCTGTCCATTCAGTTGTAAAACAGAGATGTGTATACGTGTCTTTTCAACAGTTCATCAATGGAGGCTGTTTTCAAACAGTTGTTGTTTTGCTGACAATAATGGCTATGTGTGCTTCTTCCCCTCAGGCCGGTGGCTGCGTATTTGAAACCTCATTAACATGTAAGGCTTAGAGCAGGTCATTATCTATGTGTATCTCACAACAAGTGACTTGTACAGCATTCTTTGAGCCTATGGGTGTGTTTGTGTGCACAGTCCATGTGGTGTTGGCAGCAAATATAAATCCATGAAGCAAATATTAGTCTCATTTCTCAACAAGCTGCTGGTGTGACCTTGGGTCAGACATAAATTCTTTCAGAGCTGTTCTCTCATGCAGCAGTTCTTGAAAGAGCTCTCTCAGCCCCACCTACCTCTCAGGGTGTCTATTGTGGGGAGGGCAAGGGAAAGGAGATTGTAAACTGCTCTGAGACTCCTTTGGGTAGTGAAGGGTGGGTTATAAAACCAATCTCTTCTTCTTCTCTTAAATCTGGATACTCTGTGAACCAATATCTACTGAAAGTCTCACATTCTGTTTCACATAAGGCTGGATCTAGTAACATATCTGTGTACCAATCATGGATATTTCCTGCTTTCCCTTTCTCCCAGCAGTCTCTCTGGACTCAGGATTCCCTGGGGCCATGGGACACATGTGGGTTGGTGGACTATGGTAAGGACAGAGATGTAAAATTTCCAGAAATTTTGATGTCATGTATATGCGCTACTTACAAACCAAAACTAGTTTTACTACTTTAACAATATTAAATACATAATTTATAAGATGCTTAGCATACAAAATTATATGCAATACTTGAGAGAAAACACTGATATACCCTATGCTGTCTTAGAACACATATCTTAATTTTTGTTATCTGGTTAGAGAGAGCTCAGTTCCTAAGAAAATGTGCAGAATTTTCCTCTGAAGCATTGGTGCAGTTTCTGCCTCACCTCCTTCTGATATATTTCTCACCTCCAGCAAGGTAGGGCAATAAACTACTTTTTACCCAGTCTCTGGGCTTATGTGTCATAGTGGTTTCAGGGAGAGGTGAAAAGAGCAACCACAAGTGAGATCAAAAGGACAACAGAAGGTATGCAACAGCTAAGAAACAATGAAAGCCTCGCATGCTCCCCTCATGAAGATTAGATATCCTTCTAGGTGCAGGACTGGATCTTGGATCTAGAAGCTGTATATTTCTGTAGCATGCCCACTTTGTCTTTAAAATCATTTCACTCATTCTGAATGAAACATATTTCATAGGAATTTCCCCCCAGTAGTCCCCCAAATTTGCATTTTTTCCATTGAAAAGCTGGAGAAAAGGCTGGGGGGGGGATGATTTTCCCCCATTTCCCCCCCAGGCCTTCACATCTCTAAGTAAGGAGGGGGGATGGAGAAAAATCATTGCCTCCTCTGTCAGAACACAGCAGTAAGGGTGATAACACCTCCCTCCCTCCTCACTGCAGACTACCAACTCATGTGGCTGTTATTCCATCTGGGTCCCATGATTCTGGCAATCAGTTAGAGGGAGAGGCAAGCAGGGAACATCAGTGCCATCCTCTGGTGGATTGCTGGGTCCAGCCCACGGGGCTGGCTTTCACATTTGGCATTAGTAGATGTAAAATAAGATAATTCTGATTTTCCCCAAATACAACTGCAGCTAGACATTCATCCCGGAATGGTATCAATACAAATGCACCATAGATTGTGAATTGTGATGTGTAGAACACCAGTGTAAACTCTATTTTGTTTTCAGCAGTCAACACTGTTACATGAATGCTTTGGAAGAGAATTGTAAAAGGATTCAGAGCCAGAAACACTGCATGCTGCTGAATTATGTCAAGAATAAATATGTACTTGACCTGCAGGAGCACCATTACAGAACATAAGGTAAATCAGTCTCCAGGAAAGCAATAGCCTGTCCTGACTTCCTGAAGGAAGGCTTGCCCACTGTGCTCACATGTAATGATAACACATGAAGGTTCATGCTGTTTTTATTTAGCTAACTCCAGCAAAAATCAACTTCTGAGCTAAACCTGCAAGCCAGTCATGATTTACCTTCTGCCTCATCCAGATATCAAGGCATCTGTAAAGCTCAATTATCAGGAAATCTTGGTCGGGGGTATTAATGATGCTATAGCTTGATAGTTTGACTGGGTTTTCACTCTAGAGCCTGAAATAAAAACGGAAACAATAACTTGTTCCATTAAACACAATCTATGGTAGCTCATGTATGATTTTCTTTTGAGAAGTTTAAATATTCCTTCTGCAAGTTTGATGAAAACTAACAAAGGAGATCTTATAAGAAAGCAATCAGCACTTCAGTCTGCCATTATTCTTGATCCATTGATCCCAGGATAAACATTAATTCATCAGGGAAGTTAGAATCACGCACAGAATACTATGCTTCATTTACAATAAATTCTTAGGTACGTATACCCAGGCACTTGCCATTCAGTTCTCCTTGATCTCTAAGGAGGCAGGAGCTGTTGTATAATACAGTATCAGTCAACACAGTTAACAAGAAAAATTAGAGGGGAAATGGCATTTGTTCCTAATTTTTTAAGATTTAAAGAACAGGTCTAAATTTTTACAGATTATACAAAGGCTGGACCTGGACCACTATTTTTGTTGTTCAGTCCCACAGCCAAGTCCGACTCTTCATGACCCCATGGACCTCATCACACCAGGCCCTCCTGTCTTTTCACGGTCCTCCGGAGTTTGCTCAGTTTCATGTTCGTTGCATCGATAACACTGTCTAACCATCTCATCCTTTGCCGTCCCCTTCTTCTTTGACCTTCAATCTTTCCCAGCATCAGGGTCTTCTCCAGTGAGTGCTCCCTTCTCATTTGGTGGCCAAAGTATCTGGCCTTCCAGGGAACAGTCAGGGTTGATTTCTTTTAGGATTGACTGATTTTATCTCCTTGCAGTCCAAGGGACTCTCAAGAGTCTTCTCCAGCACCAGGTGAAGATCAGGGGCAGCCAAGCCTCCTCTCTTGAGGATGCGACACATCGTCTCAAACTTAACCCTAGGTTTCTTAAATTGCCACAAAAATTTTGTAAAAGTGCACTGCCATTTGCGTAGAAGAGAGTCAGAAATGTAGATTGGAATTTGGGAAAGCCAAAATGCTCACACAATGGGAGATTACAAAAACAAATGCTTTCTTGTTTTTTAGGGTAAGTGGGTTAGCAGTAAGGGTGATAACACCTCCCTCCCTCCTCACTGCAGACTACCAACTCATGTGGCTGTTATTCCATCTGGGTCCCATGATTCTGGCAATCAGTTAGAGGGAGAGGCAAGCAGGGAACATCAGTGCCATCCTCTGGTGGATTGCTGGTGGATTTGTGTATTTGTGTCTGTGTGTTCGAGATACCAACTTTGGGGGATTTATTATCCAGGTTGCAGTCTTACTGGAAAATGGTGGTATTGGGTGGCCAATCCAGTTTACTTACAGTTGACTTACGGCAATCCCTCCCCCCTCCCCCTCCTCTTCCCCCCTACATATATAGTCACCTATCTTATGCATTAACAAGTAGAAGATCTGAGATAATGGTCTATAGCTAGTTAATACATTATTGTTGCTGTAAAAGCAATTCAAAGTAAAGGAGTTTTCCCAAGGCCTAAGGTTTGGGTGGGATTAATGTCTGAGGAAACTATCTGGAACCTAGAACCTACCACTGACTTCTTCAGCTCCATATCTTTGAACATTATGGGATTGTCCTCCAAAACCAAGTAAATCAGAAATAGGAGAAATAATCATTTTTCAAGAAAAAGTATGTCAGTGTTTTAAATTCAGAATTATTACATGGTTTTCTTCTGTTCTTCTAATTAACAGCCTGTCATGTCCTCAGCTGAAATATAGAGTTCAGATTAACGAAGATCTTTGTGGCATAGCAGAATGTTCAACATGCTTTACTTTGTACTTTTACGTTATGTCCCCCTTAATAAACTCCATGGGAAGTCTTTCCATGTCCTCTTTTTAATGTTGTATGTGTGGATTAAGTAGGATTTTTTAAGTAAATTCATTTGGGCTCCCTGTAAAAGTGACCTGCTGGGCCATTTTACTTCAGCTAATGATATAGCAAACATGGCCTGCAGTGAGCTGAAGATGAAAAATACATGTTATTGGAGGCTCTAATTCAGTTGCTGGCCACTTGGTGCCACTCTAGCTTTATGTACTATACAGAATGAACAAAATACATGCGAATCTGTCCCCCACCCCCCACCCCCGGTTTTTTACCCCTCTAGTGTCTGGAATAGCCAGCCCTTTACCAACAATTCCTGAGCTGTGATTTTCTGATCCTGAAGGATATGAAGGGTGGAGAAAATGCTGGGAAGTCAAGAAGGGGGATGGTTTTGGTCATGTTGCAAATGTTACTTGATTGGAATTATGGTGTGTGCAGGTGAGGCAGTGACATCTTATTCAGTGGACATTTCTTTTGTCTTTCATTGTTTGGCAATAGGCATTTCATAGAGTATCACTGCCCATACTAAACTGCAGCACTGTAAATGTGTGAGTAGTATGATCTAAAGTGATGACATTGTAGCGTGGACAAAGACTATGGATTTAAGGGTTATTTATTTTGTTTATGGCTTGAAAGGTTCAGCATGGATGAAAAAAGACAGCAGCAGCAGCAGCAGCTGAGCAACTCCCTGCACTCTCCCGACTTTCCTGCCAAGGCTCAAAATTACATGCTCATGGAGTTGTCAAGACTCCCTCTTCCCCACTTTCATTTTAATTGTGTATTCAACATGAAGCAAACAGCAAACAGTTTGGGGGAGACGGGATGTATCTGTAAACAAATAAAGTGCTTATTGATATGAGTTTGCAACATGGATGAGCAGCTGGCTAAAGTCCTTATTAAATCTTTCATGTCTCACTCATTCATCCATTATAGTGTGTCTTGTACTTAGCTAGCAGAGACTGAAAACAGTGCACCAACACAAGTCCCATTGCAATGAACAGAGTTTTTTATATGTAAGTTTTCAAAGTCACAACAACTGATGTCAGCCTGAGATTCACATTAGATTTTTATTTTACTATGGCAACAGTAGCAATTACAAATGTGCAGGCTTCAGCAACTGTTTCATTTTTTCTTTTAGAGGGGGTCATAGAAAAGGTTGTGTATTTTGTTGCTGAACAGACATGCAACAAAATTCTAAGGGGGATCATGTGCATTATGCTTGGCTAGAATGTGCTAGCAGTGTTGATACAATGTGCCAGGCAGTTAAACAAACAAACAATCACACAGCTTACTTCTCAAAGCGAAGTTCAAATGCATAAACAAATCTTGACAAGGACACTATCTATAAATAATACAATATTTGGAAATAACCACTATTAAAATCTTGTTTCACAATCACTAAACAATCCTTGTGAGTTAGTTGTTATAGATTTTCCAGGCTGTATGGCCGTGATCTTGGCATTGTAGTACCTGACGTTTTGCCAGCAGCTGTGACTGGCATCCTCAGAGGTATAACACAGAAAGGTGGCGTACTCTCTGCGTCAATGTGAGAAGAAAAAAATGGTAGGCAGGTAATTTATATCTACTCAGGAGGGTGGGGTAGGGCTGAGTCATTATCTTGTAGGAGTTTCCCAGGCTGTGACATGCTAATGGAGGAGGTTTCCCGAGGAGGTTCTTTTGCATATGGATTGGCTGTTGAAATTCTAATCTTTTCTGTAGTGCTGTTGTAAGATGTAGAGCATTTTGTGTTCTTTAGGACAGGATATCATACCCTATTTTTTTTTAAAAAAACCCTCTCTTCTTTCCTGTTAAAATTGTGTTTATGTTTATGAAATTCAATGGTATCCCTGTATAATCTGACATGGTAATTGGATGTGTTGTCTTGGAATAAGATACTGTGTCCTTGTGAGCACTGGGGTTGAAGCCCTAGAGGTGGGACTAAACTACAAAGGACAAGATTCATTGCAAAGGTGGGCTTGTCCTAATTCATACAAACCAGTTGTGAGTATACATCAACACTGATTACCAGCCATGCTGAATGCCACCCCTACACAAATGCAAAACTATTCCAAATGCTACTTGGTTTGAATTGTGAGTCAGTTGTAGAAATGATTGTATAAATGTACACAACAACACTGAACAATCTTTGTGAACAAAGTAGATTCAACGTTTGAATGGCTGCTTTGTTAACATTAAATCATGCCTGTATGCAACCTTGTAGACACTGCCTTTTCTACCAGGAAATTCGTGCGAAGATTATTGCATCCTTGCTTGGGAGGCTTTCCGCATGCTCTGAATCTAAAACTACAAGGAAGTTCCTTTCAGATGCAAATCCTCAGCTCACACTCCCTTGTGCCAGATTTCTTGCAGCATCATGCAGAATTCACAGAGAATTAACACAGAATGTAGCTGAACCATAAAATGTAGATGTTTTGTTCAATCTGTTCTGTGATTTTAAGAAAGAATAGGTCATTCAGTAATTTTAATATTGTATATTTCCTAAAATTTATAAGACTCATGTATATTGCTGTAACTGATCTTGTGCTGGTCGGAAACCGTATTAATAAATTTGATTTGAGCCTTGTAGACAGGTAGTCAAGTTTGCAGATGACGCCCAATTATTCAGAGTGGTGAAAATGCAAATAGATTATGAAGATAGCAAAAAAAAAAAACTTTTGAATTCCAAAACTAGATGAATGGGTAAGAAAATGGCAGTGGAAGCAACCACAAAGTTATGCATACATTGGCTAAAGAAGCCAAGATGGCTTCATAAACAGCTTTCTAAAGACTTGAGAAATAAAAGACTCATTTAGAAAGTGGAAGGGGCACCGTATAACCAAGGATGAATAACCAGTGCTTGTAGAGAGAGTTAGGAAAGCTAAAGCTCAGTATGAGCTTAGGCTAACAAGAGATGGTAAAAACAACAAAAAAGGTTCTTCTGTTCAAAGTAAGAAAAAGAGCAAAGACATGGTAGGCCCATTGCGAAGACAGGAAAGTGAAATTGTAACAGGTGATAAAGAGAGGGCAGAACTGCTCAATTCCTACTTTTCCTCAGTCTTCTCTTGTGAGGGAACAGTGTTCCGTGTGCCTTGGTGTTTAGTCATGCCGGCCACATGACCACAGAAACACGGAAATGTCTTTGGACAGCGCTGGCTCTCCGGCTTTGAAACGGAGATGAGCACCGCAACCCTAGAGTCGGATTCGACTGGCTTTCGAGCAAGGGAAACCTTTACCTTTACCTTTATGGCAAAAAAAAGAACACTTGATGAGGGAAGGCAGTTGCAGCCTAGGATCAGCATAGGGGTACTACATAAACACCTAGTTTCTTTAAATGAAACTAAATCCTTGGGGCCAGATGAATGATATCCAAGGGTACTAAAAGAACTTGTGGATGTAATTTCTGAGCCTCTGTCTATTATTTTTGAGAATTCTTGGAGAACAGGTGAGGTGCCAGAAGATTCTAGGTGGGCAAATGTCCCCATCTTTAAGAAGGGTGAAAAAGAAGGATCTGGGTAACTACTGACCCATCAGCTTGATGTCTATACCTGGGAAAGTTTTGGAACAAATCACCAAACAGACAGTCCTTGAGCATTTAGAAAGGACAACTGTGATTATTAAGAGCCAGCATGAGTTTCTCAAGAACAAGTGATTTCAGACTAACCTTATCTCTTTTTTTTAAGAAAGTTACTACCTTGCTGGATCAGGGGAATGCTGTAGACATAGTTTATCTTGATTTCAGTAATGCTTTTGATAAGGTTCCACAAAATATTCTTGTTGACAAATTCGAAAAAGTGTGGTTTGGATCCTATGACTGTTAGGTGGACCTGTAACTGGTTGACAGATCGCACCCAAAAACCTGGGGCCTGTTTTGCTCAATATCTTTATAAATGATTTGGATGAAGGAATAGAGGGAATGCTTATTAAATTTTCAGGTGATACTAAATTGGGAGGGGTAGAAGACAGAGTCAGGATACAGGATGATCTTGACAGGCTGGAAAACTAGGCTAAAACAAATAAAATGAATTTCAGTGGGGATAAATGTAAAGTTCTGCATTTAGGTATGAAAAATCCAATGCATAATTATAGGATGGGGAAAACTTGTCTTGGTAGTAGTATGTGTGAAAAGGATCTAGGAGTCTTAGTAGACCATGGACTGAACATGAGTCAGCAATGTGATGCGGTAGCTAAAAAGGCAAATGCAATTTTGAACTGTATCAACAGAAGTATAGTGTCCAGATCATGTGAAGTGATGGTATCGCTTTACTCTGCTCTGGTTAGACCTCACTTAGAGAACTGTGTTCAGTTTTGGGCACCATGATTTAAGAAGGATATAGACAAGCTGGAACATGTCCAGAGGAGGGCAATGAAGATGGTGAGGGGTCTGGAGACCAAGTCCAATGAGGAAAGGTTGAAGGAGCTGGGTATGTGAAGCCTGGAGAGGAGACGACTGAGTGGTGATATGATAATCATCTTCAAGTACTTGAAGGGTTTTCATATAGAAGATGGTATGGAGTTGTTTTCTGTTGCCCCAGAAGGTCAGACCAGAACCAACGAGTTGAAATTAAATCAGAAGAGTTTTCTTTGGGGTCAGGAAGCAATTTTTCTCCAGGCCAGTTTGGCTGGAGATCCTGGAGGGTTTTTTGTCATCTTCTAGTGTAATAGTGGTCACTGGGGGATGGGGCAGGAATTTGTGAGTTTCCTGCCTTGTGCAGGGGGTTGGACTAGATGACCCTGAAGATCCCTTCCAACTCTATGATTTTATATTGGGACAAAACAAACAAGCAAAAACCCTGGGTTCTCTTGGAAAGCTCACAGACAATGAAACTTTTTATCTTTACTATGGCAGTGAAAAAGGTGAGACAAATACAGAGAATTTATTATAAAGATGGTGAAACTGAAGAAGCAAGTATTTATTTATGGGTTTTAATTTTGTTGTTCTGAACTACTATGAATTGGAAAGTTGTATTGAAATTCTAACCATAAATAAACATTATATACCTATCATACAGCCACATTCAGAATACAGCATGCAACTCTCTGAAAATTACCACCACTCCATCTCAAAAAGGATATCACAGAGTCAAAAAGGTACAGAGTGAGCAACTATAATAGTTGGTGAATTGTAGCACAATTCTCATGAGGAAAAATCTAAAGCATTTAGAGCCTTTTCGTTAAGGGAAGAAAGATAACAAGTGGGGAAGAGGTGATAGGCATTCATAAAATTATGACTACCATGAAAAGTAGGATGAGATATTTTCCCCCCATTTCTTTCAAAACTATATGTTGTCAAAGGCTTTCCCGGCCAGAGTTCATTAGTTGTTGAAGATTTTCCTGGGCTGTATGGCCGTGGTCTTGGCATTGTAGGACCTGACGTTTCGCCAGCAGCTTTAACTGGCACCCTCAGAGGTATAACACAGAAAGATGGAGTACTCTCTGTGTCAAGATCCTAAATGTATGAGTTGGGGCCATTTGGGGGTAGGGATTCCACTCCCGGCCTTTGATGGGGTACCGTTGGTGCCAGCGCTGGAGGTTAGGAGCTTGGGAGTGCTCTTGAATGCCTCCTTAACAATGGAGGCTCAGGTAGCAGCCACTGCCAAGTCGGCCTTCTACCATCTTCAGCTGATTAGGCAGTTGGTTCCCTTCCTTGACCGCACTGACCTAGCAACAGTGATCCATGTGATGGTCACCTCGAGATTAGACTACTGTAATGCTCTCTACATGGGGCTGCACTTGTCGCAAATTCAGAAGCTACAGCTAGTGCAGAATGCTGCAGCCAGGCTTTTGATGGGTCTCCCCAGGTGGGAGCACATTCAGCCTTTGCTGAGGACACTGGCACTGGCTGCCAATAGCATACCAAATTCACTTCAGGGGGTGCTGGTTCTTACCTTTAAAGCCCTATATGGCATGGCTCCAGCATACCTGAGGGACCGTTTTTCCCCATATATACTCCAGAGAGCACTACGGTCAGGGGTTAAAAATCGATTGACCCTCCCAGGCCATAAGGATTCCAGGCTTGCTACCACCAGGGCCAGGGCTTTCTCAGTGGTGGTCCCATACTGGTGGAATGAGCTCCTGGAGGAGATCAGGGCCCTGCAGGATCTCCTGCAGTTCTGTAGGGCCTGCAAGATGGAGCTCTTCTGCCAGGCTTTCAACTAGGGAGCTGCCACCGTTATAGAGCCCTGGCCCTTGGTTTTTTTTTTATTAACTCTCCTAAAAAGGAGAGAATTTATTGCTTTTAATATCAGAAAGGGGGAGGGTATATAGCTGGACTAAGAAAAGTTTGAGTGATGTTCTATTAGTATGTTAATCTTTTATTAGTATTAAACAAATCTTCTTTTGGCTTCTTCTGTGAGTTGTCAATCGTCTTTTATCTTAACCTGTGAAAAACAAATATAAGTGTTAATGTATTAGCAGTGTCCTTTTGGTTTATTGTTAATAAAGTCTTTTCATGCGCTTTCCGAACCAATCTTCAAGTTCTGGGCTGTCTTCCTTTTATGTCTCTCAGGTTATAGGATGGACCTTTCCCTGCTCCCTCATCTTCCGGAGTCTTGTCTCCCATCTCGGAGCCGCGGTCTCCTTCACTGTCCATTTCTCCCCATCTGGCAAGTGCTGCTTCCTCTGAGCTGGCGTGTCTCTTCAAAAAGTCTTGAGCTTTGAAAATGGAGTCAATCTTCTCCCTTTTATCTTTAAATTTGAAGATAAGTCCTTCTGGAATCAACCATCGATAACTAGTTTGGTGATTTTGCAAGAACAAGGTCAGCCCTTTGTAAGCCTTCCTCTTCATTCGAATTTCAAATGGAACATCCTTCAAAATTCTGATCGTCTGTTCTCCAATTTTCATAGGAGTTGATGAAGATGCTCTCAATATTTGATCCCAACTTCTCTGCTTTGTAAACTTGACTACCACTTCTGCCGGCAGATTATTCATCTTTGTAAAGTTGGAATAGGCTCTGTAAACCAGATCCATTTCCTCGCTTATTTTTTCCGCTTCTCTGCCGGTGAGTGATGCCAAAGCTTCCGCTAAAATACTTCGGAGATCTTCTTTTTCCAGTTCTTTTATGCCTTGAAATCAGAGAATCAAGTTTGATTTTTCCATTTGAAGCATCAATAACTTTTTATCTTGCATTTCTTGATGTTTTCCCTTTTTCTCCACCTTCTTCTTGACTTTTTGAGTATCTTCTGCTGAGACCAGGCATTTTTGCGCGATTTCCTCCATTTTCTTAGCTGTATTATTCAGCTGAATCTGCTGGTTACTGAGAACACTTTCCATGCTTGTCAAAGTCTGATTTATTTTTTGCATTTGCTCCAGCAGAGGGCGCAGAAGCTCACTCTCCTGTTGAGTGACAGCCGGCTCCAAGGGGCGGGAGCCAGTACTGGAAGTTCCTCCCAGCTTCTTTACCGGCTTCTCCTGAAACTTTTTCTGCCCCGACATCTTTGTTTTATTGTTTACTTTTTAAAAGTTCGTGCCGCGCAGCTAACAAATGAGTCTATCTGTCTTTCTTTCAACAACTCACCAAAAGGTAACACCAGACTTTTGAAATTTCACTCCCCCCTCTTCTTTCTGTTAAACCAGTCTCTGTTTAATCGGGGGGGGCTCTCCCCCTCCTCCCTTGCGCTTTTTCGTTAGGGGGGGAATGCGCTTCGCTCTTTATCCCGTTCCCGATCGGCAACTCACAGTTTTGGCCGAATATCTTCCATTCAAATGCTTTTCCGCTTGATCACTCGGTGACGTCCGGCGGCTCTGCTAGTCCCCGTGTGGGGCACTGCCGTGGCAAGAGCCATTAGGGCATGGGGCGAGCCTCAATTTCCAACCTTCAGGCCGGGAAAGAGGCACATCCCCTGTGCGCCCTGGATCAGAACCTCTGTCTGAGGCTCCTTAGGGTCTCCGCTTGTGCGGATTCCCCCCCCCTTGGCCGCGCATGGGCGAATTGCCTCTGGGAGCTTCCCGAAGTTGCGACCGCCATTCACAGAGTTCAGACCGGAAGCCAGCCCTGACCCTTGGTTTTGACATCTAGCCTGTGCTGCAGGAAGATCTTAAGCAGAATGACTGTTAGACTGCTGTGTACTTCCTTAAAGTAAGCCATCTCAGACAAACAACTAATTAATCATTACCAGCACTTTATGAACTTGAATTGTTTTTAGATGATTTTATGTTTTTAAACTGTTATTTATATATTGACTGTGAGCCACCCTGAGCCTGCTTTGCAGGGAGGGCAGGGTACAAATCGGATAAATAAATAAATAAATAGGAGCCCCCAAAAGCCCACATCCTCCACCAGTGAGAAAGGCTGGCCGTCCAGGGCGATCATTCGTCTGATGTGCTTAGTGACAGCTTCATGAGCCCTGGCCCTCATCCTCTTCCCAGGCACTGGGGAGGACCCGACAAGCATGATCTCATGAAGGGTGGTTTGCCTGGAGGAACCCATGGGGGAGGCCACAGACCCCACTCTGGGGGCCCGTCCCTCCCAGCCTCGCTCTCCCCATTGACTAGGAATCTGTGTCCTGTTTCCAGCCGCCAGCTCAGGGGGTCCACCCTCTGGTGGAGTCAAATTGGGGTGTGACCAATGCAAGTGCCTCTGTGGTACAATAGTGGTTAAGTGATGCGGATCTCTTCCCCATTGAACATGTACCCCGCACACCTGCCATTCCATCACACAGGGGTCACAGTGTGGGATGTGGAAGTACTTCCACGCAGCAGACTGCAGCTGTGCCCCCACGCCCATCAGTGGGGCACTTTTCAGGCATAATTGTTCCCCGGACTCAGACCCTGGACTGATGGAGAAGGCGTACCGACAGTTAAGGGACAGGCAGGTGATTGTGGTTAGGAATCCCCAGGCATAATCCAGGATGACACGCTTTTGGCCATTATCACCGCCCTCACCACTAGTGATGGCGGTCTCCTCCCTCTCATGCGCAATTTGTGCCCGTGGCCCACCTGGAACCGGGGGGGGGCTGTCATCCAGTGACCAAGACCAGCACTGTAGATGATGCAGGGGAACCTGATGTACCTCAGCAGGAGGGCACTGGTTTGGGAGAACGCAGTTGTATCCCACCACCTGTGGTCAGAGTGCCCTGTCTTCCCATCTGCCCATGCCCATGCCCATGACCCCTTTGGGGCCCTCCTCATGTCCCCACATATAAGACCCAGGTAGTGGGGGTGAAAGAGTGGTTGCTTGAGTCACAGGAAAATGCTGTGAGGGTTTGTGGGTTGGGAGCCTCATTGGCAGGGAGAAGGGTTTTTTCCCCTTTCAACAGGGGCAGTCGAGGCAAGTTCCCACAGCAACAGTCAGAAAAGAGAGGGGGAATCAAAGGCAGAGACTCAACCCACCCAGGGAGAAGGGTTTCTGTATTTTGGCAGTGGCAGTGAAGGAAATCCCTGCAGTCGGTGTCAAGGACAGTTAACCCCCCCCCCCCCCCCCCCTCCCCCCAGTGGAGTGCCCACTGGCCATGGGAGAGAAGGAACTGCCCAGTCTGAGACTGCAGTGACTCAAGTAGAAAGGGGGCATGCTCTTTCAAAAAAAAAACACGAGCCCCCCAATCAGTGCCAAGGGCAGTCTGCAAACCTCCCCCAGGAAACAGTTAGAGAGCGGAGTGCCAACTTTCCAGGCCAGAGAGAAAGAAATCAGAAGGGAGAGGCTTCAGCAACCCAGGAAGGCAGGGTGCAGAAGGAGGAGAGGAACCACAGCCCGTGCCCAGTGGACCTTACCAGTGCCAGGGAGCAGCTCCCTGACCCAGAAGGTGGTTTGAGACTTGGTTGTCCAGAGTGAGAGAGAGAAGGAACTCAGAGGGGAGAGGCTTCAGCAACCCAGGGAGGCTGGGTGCAGAAGGGGGAGAGGACCCAGAAAACCTTGTCAGTTCCAGGCAGCAGCTCCCCGCCCCAGAAGGTGGTTTGAGACTTGGTTGTCCAGAGTGAGAGAGAGAAGGAACTCAGAGGGGAGAGGCTTCAGCAACCCAGGGAGGCTGTGTGCAGAAGGGGGAGAAGACCCACGTCCCGTGTCCAGGGGACCTTGCCGGTGCCAGGCAGCAGCTCCCCGCCCCAGAAGGTGGTTTGAGACTTGGTCGCCCAGAGAGAAGGAACTCAGAGGGGAGCAGCTTCAGCAACCCAGGGAGACAGGGTGCATAAGTGGGAGAGGACCCACAACCCATGCTCAGGGGACCTTGCCAGTGCCAGGCAGCAGCTCCCCGCCTGTTATGTATTAAGCTCAAATTGCACCAGAGACCTTACCTAGCTTGAACACCTAAACAATAGACTACTAGAATCCTGAAAGGGACCTATTGAAGGAGTTATCTTGCAAATAGCCTATCACTGGGAGTGTGTTTGTGTTGGGTGGTAGAGTTTTCTCAGAGTTAGCTGAAATTACTGATAAACTATGAGCTGATCATTCAACACGTCTGAACCCAGTATATTTCACTGGCGATGAAGGTGGGATCCTGATGAGCGAGCCTGCTCCAGCTGATAGCACTGCATCGCGCTCTGAGCCCCAGAGTCCCGCGCACTGCACTGCTCCGGAGACCATGGCTGCTGCTTCAGGATTCTTCAATACATTCAATGCCACCGCAGAGGACTGGGAGTCCTACCTCAGCTGGTTTGAGTTCTTCTTGCAATCCTCCGGCATCAACGAAGCAGAAATGAAACACGCCACATTCTTCTGCATCTGTGGCCGAATGACGTACCAAATCGCCCATTCGTTCCTCGCCCCATCAGCGCTCAAGGACATAGACTATCAAACCATCATGGACCAGCTTAAGGAACATTTCTCCCCTAAGCCATCAGTCATCACAGCCCACCATGCATTCCACTCGAGGAACCAAAACACAACAGATTCCATCTCGGTGTTCATCACAGCACTCTGCCGTATTGCCCGCCACTGCAAGTTTCCTGACCTTGAGGATGCCCTCCAGGACCGGCTGGTCTGTGGCCTATGGGATGAGTGAATACAGAGGAAGAGCCTCACCCAAGGTGACGCAAAATTCAAGGAGGCCATGGAGATGGCCCTCTTCACTGAATCAGCTGAGCAATTCACTACAGAGGTCTAGCGCGGGAAAGGCCCGCCATCTTGGCAAAGACCGCCCATGGCCACCCACCATGTGGACAGCCCCAAGGAAGAGGAGGATGAGATACTGCAGTTCCAGCACCCCACATGCTGCCACACGCCGCCAGCCTCGCAATGTCTGTCCGCACCACCACACACCGTCGACACTCGACCCATCGACCATGTGCGCCAGCTGCGGAGAACCGCATGAGAGGAGGTCCTGCTGTTTCCGTGATGCCACATGCAGGAACTGTGGGAAGGTCGGCCACATCGCCTGAGCCTATCGTGCTAAGGGGAACCAGAGGCAGCCAGCTGCATCTTCCACCTCAATGCACTCTGAAGAGCTCCACACGAAATTGGTCCAACAACAACTGGTACTGCACTTGTCCTGGGACACCACAGATAAAATAACTGTAACTGTCCTGATAGAGGGGAGCCCCTACCAGATGGAGCTTGACACCAGGTCCTCCATCTTGATAATCTCAGAGGACACATTTAAGAGTTTCTGTCCCAAGGGGGGCCCTCCCCTGCAGCCCGCCAGTTTCACCCTTTTGGGACTTTTCAAAGAAGGAAGTGGCCATACTGGGGGAGGGCAAGTTCCGAGTGCAGTACCAGCACTTCAACGGACCTTTGGACTTGATAGTAGTGAGAGGCAGTAGCACGAACCTTATCAGACTTTCATGGTTAATGCCACTGGGGTTCCATGTGATGGGGGTCCACCACATGGCTGCTAAAGACTTTCTGAAGGTGCGCGACAAGTTCCCCGTGGTCTTTGATGGGACACTCGGTCGCTACACCGGACCACCTGTCTCCTTACAACAACCCAGAGGTGCAGCCCATAAGATTGAAGGCCAGACATGTTGCATTTGCCCTTAAGCCAAAAATTGATGAAGAGCTGGATACGCTGGTGGCCCAAGGGGTCTTGGAGCTGGTCCCACATGCCCTATGGGAAACCCCTATAGTAACACCAGTAAAGCCCAATGGAGACGTCCACATCTGTGTGGACTACAAGTGCATGATTAACAAGGCCCTCCAGGACCACACTTATTCAGTCCACATGGTCAGCTACATCCTGGCGTCCCTGGCGGGCACAAAAATCTTAACCAAGCTGGATTTAGCCTAGGCCTACCAGCAGCTCCCAGTCGACGATGCGACTGCAGAGGCACAGACGATTGTGACGCACTGGGGTGCGTTCCAGGTGCGTCGGTTACAATTTGGGGTCAGCATAGCCCCGGGAAGTTTCCAAAATCTTATGGACTCTCTCCTTAAAGGAATTCCAGGGGTTCAGCCCTTCTTTGATGATGTTTTGATCACCACACCCACGGAGGAGGACTTCACTGAAAGACTGTGCACCGTCCTTCAGCGATTCAATGCAGCCGGGCTCAAGGTAAAGCGAGAAAAGTGCCTCCTGGGAGTTCTGCGGGTCGAGTTCCTGGGCTTCTCTGTCAATGCGCAGGGCATCCATCTGGTTCTGGACAATATCTGCACCATCATTAACGCACCAGCACCCATGTCCAAACCAGAGCTCCAGGCCTTTTTGGGACTGTTGAACTTTTACCACTCCTTCCTGCCCCATAACACTGTGGTCGCAGAGCCTCTGCACCAGCTCCTTGACAAAAAAGCCCCCTGGATCTGGGGCCAGAAAGAAGCTGACACATTCCAGACCGTCAAAGAACTGCTCACTTTTTATGCTGTCCTCACCCATTTCAACGAAATGCTTCCGGTTGTCCTCGGTCACCAGCTTCCAGACGGCAGGGAAGTCCTTGTAGCCTACAATTCTCGCACCTTGTCTTCGACCGAGTGCAACTACACACAGAATGACAAAGAGGCACTGGCGATAATGGCGGGAGTCAAGAAATTCCAAGACTACCTCTATGGGAGGCCCTTCACCATTGTGATTGACCACAAACCACTGCTGGGCCGCAGATGCTGTCTCCCAGAGTGCTGCACTGATCCATCTTCCTGGCCAGATACCAGTATTTGCTTATCCATCACTCCGGGAAGGCGATGGGTCATGCCAATGCCCTCAGTCACCTGCCTCTGCCCTCCTGCGACCCAGACCCAGCTCCAGCACATCAGATCCTGCTCCTCAAGCATTTGCCCAACTGTCCTCTTCAGGCTTCCAACGTGTCCCACCACACCGCCAGGGACCATGTCCTCTCCCATACTTTTGACTGGGTGGGGAGGAGATGGCCCACCAGCTGGGTGGGCCCGGAGTTCACTGCATTCTCTTCCCACCGGGATGAACTTTTGGCACACAAGGGCTGCCGGCTGTGGGGAAGCCGGGTGGTGGTACCAACACCATTGCGCCAACAAGTACTAGTGGCACTTCACGAAACACATCTGGGGATCGTGCGGATGAAGGCGCTGGCATGTAGCTACATATGGTGGCCCGGCATGGACAGTGAGATCAAGGACTGTGTTAGGCGCTGCCAGGCATGCCAGGAAATCTGACCAGAACCCCCCAGGGCTCTGGTGCAACAGTGGGAGTCCACCCACATACCCTGGTCCAGGCTACACATGGACTTTGCAGGCCCCTTCCAGGGGCAGATTTTCTTTCAGTGGACTCCCACACAGTGGACTCCCTGCCCCAGATTTTCTTTCAGTGGACTCCTCCACCTCTTCCAAGGCAGCAATCCGTGTCCTTCACCGCATCTTCTCCACCCACGGGCTTCCAGACACCATCATGTCAGACAATGGAACAGCCTTCACCCCGGTGGAGTTCCAAGAGTTTATGGGCCACTACACAATCTGGCATGTCTGATCTGCGCCTTTCCACCCAGCCACCAACGGCCAAGCAGAAAGGATGGTAAAGGTCACAAAGGAGTCCCTCCGGTGGATCATCCATGGAGACTGGGATCACCAGGTTGCAGCTTTCCTTTTCGGCCACCATGTGACACCGAGCACCTCCACCGGCTGCAGCCCTGCAGAACTCCTCATGGGCCGGTACCTAACCACCCGTCTAGATAGGCTACACCCTGATCATGCTCCAGAAAACAACCCGACAACTGAAAGTCAAGCAGCCCCTTGTGGGTTCTTCCCAGGCGACCCTGTTTATGCCCGAAACTTTTCCAGTGGCCCAGCCTGGATCCCCACCAAGATCATCAGAGTAACAGGGCCCCTTTCTGATGAGGTGTCTACTGAGGACGGCCAGGTACTGCCACACCCACCAGAACCAGAGGCCAAAAGGGAACAACTGCCAGCAACCAGCAAGCAGCTGGGGGAGACCGTGGATGATGCACTGGAGCAAACAGCCACGAGTTGCCCCAAAGTTGCTCCAATGCCACCACATCCCATTGGCATCAGCAGTTTCTGATCCTGAAACCCCAGCCCCACAGATGGAGCTGCACCGTTCAAACCACGAACAGTGCCAACCAGCCTACTTAAGAGACTTTGTCTGTTAAGGTGCTTTTGATCCTTGGGGGAAGGGGTGTTATGTATTAAGCTCAAAGTACACCAGAGAACAGACCTAGCTTGAACACCTAAACAATAGACTACTAGGATCCTGAAAGGGACCTACTGAATGGGAGTTATCTTGTAAATAGCCTATCACCAGGAGTGGATGTGTGTTAGGTGTGGTGTTTGCACACATTTAAGCAGGGCTCCGGTCCTGCTAAAGTTGTCTTAGAGTTAGCTGAAATCACTAATAAATTATGAGCTGATCACTCAACGCGTATGAACCCAGTATATTTCACAGCCACAGAAGGTGGTTTAAGGCTTGGTCACCCAGAGAGAGAGAGAGAGAAGGAGGGAAGAGGCTTCAACAACCCAGGCAGGCAGAGTGCAGAAGGGGGAGAGGACTCACGGCCCATGCCCGGGGGACCTTGTCAGTGCCAGGCAGCAGCTCACCACCCCAGAAGGTGGTTTAACACTTGATCGGCCACAGAGAGAGAGAAGGAACAGGGGGGAGAGGCTTCAGTAATCTATGGAGGCAGGGTGCAAAAGGGGGAGAGGACTCATGGCCCATGCCCAGTGAACCTTGCCACTGCCAGGCAGCAGCTGCCCACCCCAGAAGGTGGTTTAAGACTTGGTCACCCCGAGGGAGAGAGAGAAGGAACTCAGAGGGGAGAGGCTTCAGCAACCCAGGGAGGCAGGGTGCAGAAGGTGGAGAGGACCCACAGCCCGTGCCCAGGGGACCTTGTCAGTGCCATACAGCAGCTCCCCGCCCCAGGAGGTGGTTTGAGACTTGGTCGCCCAGAGTGAAGGAACTCAGAGGGGAGCAGCTTCAGCAACCCAGGGAGGCAGGGTGCAGAAGGTGGAGAGGACCCACAGCCCGTGCCCAGGGGACCTTGTCAGTGCCATACAGCAGCTCCCCGCCCCAGGAGGTGGTTTGAGACTTGGTCGCCCAGAGTGAAGGAACTCAGAGGGGAGCAGCTTCAGCAACCCAGGGAGGCAGGGTGCAGAAGGTGGAGAGGACCCACAGCCCGTGCCCAGGGGACCTTGTCAGTGCCATACAGCAGCTCCCCGCCCCAGGAGGTGGTTTGAGACTTGGTCGCCCAGAGTGAAGGAACTCAGAGGGGAGCAGCTTCAGCAACCCAGGGAGGCAGGGTGCAGACAGGGGAGAAGACCCACGTCCCGTGCCCAGGGGACCTTGCCAGTGCCAGGCAGCAGCTCCCTGCCCCAGGAGGTGGTTTGTGACTTGGTCGCCCAGAGAGAAGGAACTCAGAGGGGAGCAGCTTCAGCAACCCAGGGAGGCAGGGTGCAGACAGGGGAGAAGACCCACGTCCCGTGCCCAGGGGACCTTGCCAGTGCCAGGCAGCAGCTCCCCGCCCCAGAAGGAGGTTTGAGACTTGGTCACCCAGAGAGAAGGAACTCAGAGGGGAGAGTCTTCAGCAACCCAGGGAGGCAGGGTGTAGAAAGGGGAGAAGACCCACAGCCTGTGCTCAGGGGACTTTGTCAGTGTCAGGTCCCTGCCTCAGAAGTTGGTTTTTGACTTGGTCGCTGAGGGGAGAAGGGAGGGGGGAGAAGGAACTTTGAGATGAGGGACTTCAGCAACCCAGGGAGGCAGGGTGCAGAGAGGAAAAGACCCACAGCCAGTGCTAAGGGCAGTCACCAATTTCCCCTCCCCAGAGAGTGGTTGGATGGTTGTTGCCAACTGACCAGGGGGATGCGGATGTCCTTTTGGGATGAGCAGAAAACTCAAACCGCACTGCCAGCGGGCACAGAAAACAGCCACTTGCAGTACCCACCGAAGGGGTGGGGTGACTCTGCGGCTTGACTTGGCAAGGAAGCAGGCAACCCCGGAGTCAAACCAAAAATATGTTGTGAAAGCAAAATAATTCAAGCCCAGTTTCCCACCTTTCGCAGGGTAGAGAGAAAAGGCAGGTGGTGACCAGGCATTGCAGTGGAGAAACGCAGAAAGCCGGGAAACAGAGAGAAGAGGGAAGGTGTTTTTCATCTGGCAATTGGTATTGTCAACCAGGAGTTCCAGCTGGTTTCTCCACCCACCCATCCACCCACCCAGCGACCCCAATAATTTCCCCCCCCCACCTCAGGCCCACAACGAGATTTTTTCCGCACGCAAAAGAAGCACTGCCATGCAGAGACCGCAACGTGAAACAAAGGACAGTCACACACTGCCTGGGAATATGTACACACAAACCCCTCCCATTCCGAGGGACAAGGATGGACGTCTCTGATTGGAAATTGGAGATGCCTGTCAGCCTTGGGAGCCCGTTATTGGTCCCTTGATGACTGAAAAATCCCACCCATACCCTCTTTTCGGCGTAAAATGGCAGGTGTGGAATTTCTCTGGCAAAAGTAGCCAAACACTTCCGAGCTGAGCATGAAAAGATTGGGCACTCGAGCTTCTGGACATGTGACCTTCAAGCTGGTCCATCTGAGCCCCCAAAAAGGCGATGTTCGGCCCAGATTTTGGTTCGGTATTTGGGTCTTTGCCCATCTCTACTGCTTACAATTAAAATTTGTCACAATTTGTAATTAAAGCAAGTAGCTGAGACACATAGTTCTGTTCCCCCCTCTCCATTACACATTGAAAGAAGGCTCAAGAAGACGTGGGGGAAATCAGGGGGAGATGCGGGTCAAAATGCAGCCGCACAGCAAATAGTGGGAAATTGAGCAGTACAAGCAGGGGAAATGGGAGACTGAGGGCACAACAACTGCTTTGCAGAATCGGTCTAAGAGTTGGGGTTTGATAGATATGTTGGTCTATGCTTCTAGATATTCATTCGTACCTCTTTCTAGCTGCTGCTGGTTTAAAATAGCTGGTGCTTATGGGATCATGGTTCACAATAAAGGTTTCCATCTAGGAATTCCCCCCTGATCAAAGAGATAAATAGGGAAGCATAGATGTCCTTTCTCAGGAGACTGCTGGTAGTTTTTGTGGCCTGAAGGAACTGGGTCTTCCAGCTGGTAGAAATGACAGTGTACAGAGCATCCCAGATGTTACTTATCCATTCTTTCTGTCACCTTCTCCTTTTATTCTGTACAGGCTTGATTAAACCCTCAGGGGTATATTTTTTTAATTGTTCCACAATGTTGCTGTCAAGGAGTCCAAGCCTGAACCCTGTGGGTTTCCAGGGCTAGTATACACAAGAAACCAGTTCTTTGTTAAAATATATGTTTATTATTTTTTTTCAAAATAGTTTTGTTTTTAGGCAACACAACACTCTAATAAGCATAACTACATGGCATTTTAAGTTAACTTGTTCAACTTCCTACAGTCCACACAGAAATTATATTCAGTGGAGGCATCCTCAGACTACTTCTTTTTGGCACAATTACAGGTTCTCCCCAATCAGAATGAGTGTTAGCCAAATTGCCTTATTTTATTAATAAGCGTGGGGAATTATGAATATTAAATGGCAATAGGCATTAATTATAGGACCATAACCTTTGTATACCAGAGTTCCCAGTACCCAGGAATAGACACTGAGGCTAGATTACTAAAGCAGTGATTTCTTTACTGAAGGATTCCCAAACATACAAACATAAAATCAAGCATACACACACTCAATACAGAACTAAGAATTCAGAGAGAAAAATACAGAGATGTTTACATTAGCAGGAGGTGTCATTGGTGATGCCGCTATATAAATCAATGGTGCAACCTCATCTGGAATACTGTGAGCAATTCTGGTCACCACACCTTAAAAAGGATATTATAGCTTTGGAAAAAGTGCAGAAAAGGGCAACTCGAATGATAAAATTTTCTATCTGGGTATGACTTCCGAGAAGAAAGCTGTCCTTGTGTAAAAGTTTTCCTCATAGGTTTGAGGGTTATAGCCACAGACTTCATTCATGGTTCTAGTTATACCACAGTCTAGTTATACGTTCATAAACCTGATTTCATTAGAACTAGCTTAGATTTACACGCAAAAATCAGGACTGCGACATTTGTTAGTAAGCTTTAACATGTTTTCAGAACTCATTCATTGAATGGCTTTATGTGTCACTTTTCAACTTTGAAAGCTTTCAGAGAGACTTACAGACTAGAATTATGTGTTACTAGAAATAATGCCCGTTGCGGAAATAAATACAACGGGATCTAGGAAGAGGCTCTGGGAGAGTGCTTTGGCTTTGGGCAAACAGTGTCAGTTTCCTGTGGCGACCTCAGCAGGGTTTAATGACAGAGTCCACTGTTTTCTCCAGAGGGACTGATCTCTGCTACCTGAAGAGCATTTGTATGTTTGAGTTATCTGTAGCCCTCACCTGGAGAGTGGTAACCATTGTTACCCATTCTCCTCTCCCCTATGAGGTATGTTATGCAACTGAAAATCCCAACTGCCTTGCGGGGGGGGGGGGGGGTTTGGGGGGGGGAATGGCCTGAAGTCCAATCAGCTTCCATATGCAAAAGACCAGGTTGTCGCAGCAGTTGTGGTGTGGGCGGGACCCGGGCTTTGCCTTCTGATTGGTGGCGATATATGCTGAGGAGCAGTGCCATCAGCCATACACTAAGGGAGTGCATTTTAGAATTAGAACTTTGGCACCCACTATTCAATTATATATAAGGAGAGATGTGAGATTATACTGTATCTGTCCAGTGAGGCGTGATGTTACTGCAGCGAAAAAAGGATAAAATAAGGGAAGGGGGCATGAGTTGACCAGCAACACATGTGAGAAGTTTATTTATTTATTTATTTATTTATTCCACTTTTACCCCGCCCTCTCCGCAAGCGGGCTCAGGGCGGCTTCCAAAACTGACAAGCACTATTCATACACAATAAAACATAAATACAAAGCATCAGTTAAAACACAAACAATCCATATAAAACATTCATTAGGAGGAGATAAAACTAAAGTGCAGTTTAAAGACACATTCAACGGTGCCCCCACGTTAGATCGTATTGGATCGAAGTTCACACAGGAAACTGCTCAAGGAATGGAACCAGCAAGATAAGGTGGGATTAGGAGAGGCAAAAGCAAGAGCAAGAGCAAAGAGAGTGTATCCAGAGACGGCTCTCCTTATATACCTAAAATGTGACCTGAGGCTAGAACTCAAGAGGTCACCTGGTCCCCAGGAGATATTAACAAAACTTAAACTGTGAATGGGGCAGAAAAGGGATTAATGGTTGGGCAATTGCAAGTAATGGTTTGGATGCGAGTAACACCTCTGAGGGAAGGCGTTGAGACAAAGGAGAGAAAGAAGAGCACCAATCATGTTACAGGGGCAGTGCTTTGGATTAATGACCAGATGTTGGGCAGCATTGTTATTTTGATGGGTGGCAGGAAGACTTGATGGCTCACTATTGTTGGCAGCTGGGCACATCCTTTTGTCTTAGGCTGGAGAGGAATGTGTGTCTTGCCAGTTAAAAATATTAGTCTTGGATTCATGAACTGCTACAAAAATGTTAAAATGTACTATACCTTATATACCAGAGTTGTTCTTATTGAATATATTACCAGAAAATTGTAAAAAGCAAGATTCCTATCTTATTATACATTCAGTGACATCTGCAAGAATATTATATGCCAAATACTGGAGGAAAAACGAGGTACCTTCAAAAGAAGAAATCATTAATAAAATACTTCAGTGATTTGGATTTATGCAGCTTCTGAATGCTTAGACAAATTACTAATTCAATTCCTGCATCGAATTTTGGGAGTTCCAAGGTGCGTAGTGGGAGCTGTTCTTAGGTGGGTGCTAGCACAAAGTTCCCTTGAACCTAGAGCTTGGTTGGCTGCTTTCAGACTAAGACTGAAGGTTTGTTTTTCTAGTCCATTGTCAGGGGGCTTGATATATAGACTGAAGGAGGATAATTATAGAAATATTTGGTCAAATCAGATAGATGAGAAATTGAACCTCCTCGGCTCCCGATATCAATGATCAAGAATATATCTCAGCAAGAAGCATGGAGACAGATCAGATCGAAGGCAGGAAATTGGGATAGGGCCAGTACCGCCACACGTGCCAGGCGTGTATGTTCTCCACTAGCTCTGAGGATCCCTCCTTTGTTGACCCTTCCAGTATATCTAAGGCATTTTACCACCCTCTCATAGATTTGCTTTTACTCTTGTAAGATTAAACGCTGTACCTTCCCCCCCCCCAGGTGGAAGAAAGAGTCAGACAACCAAGGTTGGATAAAACTAAGGCAAACAAGAATAGTGGCATGGTCAAGGCCTGGTGTCACCTAGACCCCATCCTTACCATATAACTGGCAAGACACCAAGGCCCCTGGTTGGAGCCAACTGTAAGTCGCTTGCAAACCCAGCCGAGCCCAGCAATTGGGATGTGCCTTGAGGATCCCTCCAACACCGCAACATGGCCAGTGCCGAGGCTCTATCATGGCCATCCCCAAAGGCAGTCTGCAAGCCTCATCCTTGGCTGCATGGCCGCAGGGGTGATCCTGCAGACCCCTATACCCCCATGGGGTTATTGATTGGTGCTTACAGAGCCACATGAATTTTATATAAACCTAATTCTGCCCTAATAAAGTGACAATCTAACTCATGGCCCCATTCCCAAGCTGATTCTTCAATCCACTGGCCGTAGTGCAGGGTAGGTGAAAAAGACCCCTTCTCAACCACCAATCAGAGAAGTGACCAAAAAATTCCTACCCGGCCCCCTGAGAATGGGGCAACCAGCCTGTGCTTACACTACATACAGGGCAGGTGGGTGGGCCAAGCACGAGGTGAGCAACTGAAAGGGGTGGAGCGGGGCCAGCTGTTAAAAGTGGTGCCAGCTTCACTGCCCCTTTATGAGTACAGGTTGCAACTACAGCCCTTCCCCCTTCCTCCTCTCAAGGAGGCAAAGGCGACCCTCAGGAGGCATGCAGGTGGCTGCCTCCAGTAGGGACGGACTGCAGAATTAATGGGACATTTTTCACGAATTCCATATCCAGATAGGCTTTATACCTGCATATCTGGTGAGATTGAGATGCTGATACATCTTTTTTTTGCTCTCATTGGTTAGCTGTTAGGTCATATTGGATATATCCACTTTTATCCAAACACCAACTTCCACTGGAGCCATGGGTGACTTCTTATCTTTTGTCAGATATCGATTCGATAATTACTGCTTCAGTAGCAAAATATTTAGCTATTATATTAGCATTGAAGTGTAAATAATTGCTGCTAGGATTAGGTCTGCATTGTTGGTTTTGTTTTATATTTTAAATCTTTTATATTGCTTATATTTTAACTGGATTTGAATGTATAGTTTTAAATTCTTGCTTTGATATTTTATACGTATGTTGTATGTTGTGGATGTGCTTGAGACCATTGGTCATATGAGCTGAAATAAATGAATGCTAAGCAGAATAAAATACTCAAAACCGCAGAGATGCACAAACTAACTTTAATTTTGAGAGGACAAAATGAAAGAGACTTTAAGAATACATGGGCAAGGTTTTACAAATGGATGGAAGAGCATAATAAATAAATCATATGGACATACAACAGAAGCACAAGGAAATATGAACTATAATTTTCTTTTTATTTATGAACAAAGAATTAGTCTAAAATACAAGGGGGAAAATAAAAAAATAACTTGCTAATGTATGAGATGACTTAACAGACAAAATAAGGTTGTTAATGGAACCCCCTCTTTCTGTATGTATGCTTGTTTGTTGCTTTTTTGTTTGTTTTATATAAAAATAAAATTGTTTATCACAAAAAAAATAATGCCATCTGAAGTGGCTTCATGGCAACATGAGACTCCTTTATCACTCCCCATTTCAACATTTGTTGGATCTCAGCGGCCACTATTTCTTTCATAGGCCCATTCAGTGGATAAGGGCTGGATTTTTTAGGCTCATGTGGCACTGTCTCTATATGATGGGTAATCAAATCGGTCTGGCCAGGTACATTAGAGAAAAGAGGCTGGAATCTGCTCCAGTTTGTCCTGCTGCTGTGTCGATAAGGTAGGGGCCATCTGCAGTTGCCCTAGTTCTTCAGTGCCTGCATTCTCATCCAACAACTCAGGCAAATACAGTTCATCCCCCTCTGCCACCTTCACTGGAAATATCTGACTAGCCCTTTCTCGAAACAGTTTCAGGTGGTTGGTGTGAAAAACCTGGGTCTTCTTATGAGAGCACATTTCCTGGACTAGATAATTATCATTCTCCAGCTTTGGTAATACACAAAACAGACCAGCCCATCTAACCTCCACTTTGGCTATGTGATCAGGATTCAGAATCAAGACTTTATCCCTGATTGATAAGCTCAGAGGTTTGGCACACTGGTCATAATAGTCCTTCTATTGGTCTTACACCTGTTTAATGAACTCCCCAGCCACATAACTGATGTGCTCCAGAGTCTGCTTTCATTTTGCCATATATTCCATGGTATTTAAGAGGACATTCTAACATCTGGCTCCCCTCCCAGGTGGCCTTCAGTGGCTTCAGGGGCCCTGTGACCTTTCTTCCAAAGATCATTTCATTAGGGGAGTGCCATCCCAGGCTGGCTGCAGGGGCTTCTCTGATGGCAAACACAAGATAGGAGAGTTCCCCATCCCAACCCCCTGGGTGGTCCATGGCACAGGCCTTTATCATCTTACCTAAAGTCTGCACATATCATTCCACCAGTCCATTAGCACTTGGATGATGAGCCACAGTGGGAGTGTGCTTAATCCCCACTGGTTCATAGACATTCTGCCTTAGTTTAAAAGTGAAGTTAGACCTTTGGTCAGAGACTATAACTTCAGGCTACTCACATGTTAAGCTGAACTCTTAACAAAGCTTTGGCAGTGTTGGAAGCTGTGATGAATTTAAATGCAAATGCAGGCAGGAAGTGGGAGGCATGATTTAGAACCAACAAGATGAACTGTCACCTAGATTTAGTCCAGGGCAAAGGTCCCAAAACATCAATGGAGATTCGCTGGAAAATCTGGCTGACTACAGGGAATGGTCTTAAAGTCACTTTAAGGCTGCAGGAGCCCCACTTTCTGATGGTTCTCCCAGGTGCTGCAGTAAGTTTGCACGTGTGTGAGAACAAGCGAGTCGACACGCTGTCTCTCACTTTGCACAGACATAGAGGAATAGTCCGCTCCAGGGACCAGTGAGGGTCTGTGTGAGAGGTTTATGTTTGTGAGCCTGGCTCTTTAGAGAGCACTCTATCGTGGGAGGGTTTCCTTTGTCTCTTTCCATCTGCAACCCTTGAAGCAATCCCGCACCATGCTTCTGATCTATCGCGGGTGGGAGAACAAAACGAATGGAGTAGGATGATAGGAATGCCCCAGTTTGCACCAAGCATGACATACACACACATGCACATACACACCACTTTTCTTTTTGAGCGCAGCATCGCTCTCTGTCGGCTTTGTAAGAGAAGCGACATTGTGGTAAGAGGTACCCACGTCAGGCACATTGTCTGCAAAACCTCTGGAACGAGTTAGAAGTAATCTCGATTGAGGGTGCGATGCCCCCCAAAACCTCCCAGCTGGTTAGCAGTGAACCAGTTAGAGAAGTGTGGACTTGATCACCCACACTCTCAAAACTTGCCAAAAAAAGGTTCCAGATGCGCCTTGGGTGTCAAGCTTTGGCCGGCATCCTAAACTATTAGGGTTCAAGAAGTGCCCTGGTGGACAGGATGTAGAGGATCCCTCCGACCTAAACTAAAGGCTCAGGATGATTACCTTGGTGAAAGTCAGACATAGAAGATCGCTTTTGGCCAAAACCCGGGTTCCAGACATGCCCTAGGGGGGAGAGGAAGCCCCACCTTAAACTCAGGCAAAAAGTGCCTTGGCGAAAGTTAGACACAGAAGATTGCTTTCGGCCTAAAACACGGGTTAATAACAAGAAAAGCCCTTGCAGAGAGGACTCCCAACTCTCCCATCTCTCCAAAGCAACCTCCTTCATACCTTGCTTGGGGGGGGCTGTCTCCTCCTTTGGCATCAACTCTGGGCAGTCACATCTATTTGTCCCCTCTCATGGCACCCCATTTTAAAGAACATAAGAGAAGCCAATTTTGGATCAGGCCAATGGCCCATCCAGTCCAACACTCTGTCACACAGTGGCCAAAAATACCAGGTGCCATCAGGAGGTCCATCAGTGGAGTTGGATGTGGAAAAGGCTTTTGACAATCTTAACTGGTCTTTTATGTTGGAGCAGTTGGCGGCTTGGAAATGTGGAGAATATTTTTATACTATGATAAAAGCAATATATACAACACAATCAGCAAAAATTATAGTGACTGGTGACTTTACACAAAACATTAATATTGGAAAAGGTACACAACAAGGCTGCCCATTATCCCCACTTTTTGCTTTGGAAACACTGAATAATATGATTAGAGAAGATGGAGAGATCAAGGAACTCAAACTTAAAGGAGAAGAGTACAAACTACAAGCATTTGCTGATGATCTGGTATTTATATTAGAAGATCCCTAGAAATCAATAGTTCAACTAAAGAATATGGGCTGTATGCTGGCCTGAATAAAAAAAAAACAAAAACAAAATTATTGTTTAAAAATTGTACTAAGGAGCAAGAACGAGCCATACAGAATGTTTCAGAAATGGAAGCGACGGTCACCTCAAGGCTAGACTACTGCAACGCTCTCTACATGGGGCTGCCTTTGTCGCAAATCCGGAGGCTGCAACTGATGCAGAATGCTGCGGCCAGGCTGCTAATGGGTCTTTCTAGAAGGGACCATGTGCGGCCTGCGCTGAAAGCGCTGCACTGGTTGCCAATAGCGTACCGGATTCGCTTCAAAGTGCTGGTCATTACCTATAAAGCCCTACATGGCCAGGGTCCAACCTACCTGAAGGACCGCCTTTCCCCGTATGTTCCCCCAAGAGCACTACGGTCAGGGCCCCGAAATTTATTAGTCATCCCGGGCCCTAAGGATGTCAAACTAGCCGCCACAAGGACCAGGGCCTTTTCGGTGGCGGCTCCTACCTGGTGGAATGAGCTCCCGGAGGAGATCAGGGCCCTGCGGGACCTCATGCAATTACGCAGGGTCTGCAAGACGGAGCTCTTCCGCCAGGCTTTTGAGTAGGAGCCACCACCCCTACTATACCACCATCGCCCTGAGGTCCTGATTAAACATCTGCTATCGAAGAATCCTCCTGCCGTCTTCGTGGGACTTTGGACATTCAATCCGCCATCTTTTAGATTATGAATGGGAGTTTGAGCACCTGTTATTATATTTTAATATGTAGTATATGTTTTAAACTGTTTTGTATATATTGTTTTATCATGGCAAGTTGTTCTTGCCTCTGTGAGCCGCCCTGAGCCCACTGGGGAGGGCGGGGTATAAGTATGAAAATAAATAAATAAAAAGAATCAAACATTTAGGTAAAACAATAACCAACAGATGTAGCTCACTGTATAAAGATAATTATATGAAGTTACTGGTGGAAATCAAAAAGGATCTAGAAAGCTGGAAACATGCAATTATCATTTAAGGGAAGGATAGCAACAGTTAAGATGAATATTTTACCCAGACTGATCTTTCTGTTTCAGACAATTCCAATTATAAAAGAGCAAAAATACTTTAAAGAGCTAGAAAAGCTGACAAGAAAATTTATATGGGAAGGGAAGAAGCCAAGAATTAAATTAAAACTACTACAAGACTCTAAGGAAAGAGGAGGCTTTGTGTTTCCAGACTGGAAATTATACTATAAAGTGGCCACACTTATGTGGGTGAAGGACTGGATTACATTAGAAGATACAAGACTGTTAAAGCTAGAAGGACATGATTTAATGTTGGGTTGGCACGCTTTTATTTGGTATCAGAAAAGTGCTAAGCATAAATACTTTAAGCAACATATATTGAGAGCAGCATGAATAAAAGAAGAACCGTGTGATGGCTGATGTATTAATGGTGGTTAAATTAGTCATAGATTTGCGATGACATGACCCGAACATGTTATAACTGAAATAGAGACCTAAATATTTAAAATGCTTGACCTGCTCTATTTCTTTTCCATCAAATGTCCATTTTTGGATTTTGCAAGATTTAGCAAATAAACGGTTATTAATGTGTTAGAGTACTATGAACTCCAGCCAGGGAAACAATTAGCATTAATGTGTCTAGACGCAGAAAAGGCCTTCGACAACTTATCTTGGTCCTTTCTCTTGCAAAAATTAGAGATAACAGAATGTGGCGATAAATTCAGAAAGATGATTAAAGCAATATATGAAAAACAACACGCCCAGATAATAATAAATGGGGACCTAACGCAGAACATTGAAATTCAAAAAGGCTCAAGGCAAGGCTGCCCCTTATCCCCTTTACTGTTTATTTTTGCGTTAGAGACACTTAATGACCTAATAAGACAAAATGAAAATATCCAGGGCCTGAAACTAAAAGGCCAGGAATACAAACTGCTGGCTTTCGCAGACGACCTACTGTTCATATTAGAAAACCCCAAAGACTCTAGCTGTGAACTCCTAAGAGTCCTCCAAGATTACGGGAAGGTAGCTGGCCTGAAAATAAACTACAAAAAAACTAAATTACTAACAAAGAATTGCGATACAGTTACCAAACAACAACTACACGAGATAACCTCGATGGAGATAGTTAAGAAGATAAAATACCTAGGTATAACAATGACAAATAGAAATAGCACTCTAATTGAGGATAATTATTCCAAACTGTTAGAGGAAATAAGGGAAGACCTGAACAAATGGAAGGAACTCCACCTTTCTCTATCAGGGAAGGTGGCAACGATCAAAATGAACATTTTACCGAGATTCCTATTTTTGGCTCGGAACATCCCGGTGCTGAGAAGAAATCAGTTCTTGGAGGAATTAGAGAGGGTAACCAAAAAATTTATTTGGAGTGCTAAAAGACCAAGAATTAGAGCAAAATTATTACAAGAAGGAAAGGACAGAGGTGGCTTCGCCCTACCAAATGGGAAATTTTACTATCAAGCGGCTTGTCTTGACTGGATAAAGGAATGGATCAAGTTGGAGGACGTGAGGGGCCTTACTCTAGAAGGATCAGACCTAGTAATGGGCTGGCACGCGTATATCTGGTACGGGAAAGATAAAACCCACCTGCACTTTAAAAATCACATTCTAAGGGCGGCTCTGTTAAAGGTTTGGAATGAAATCAAAACCAAATTCTATACCAAAATACCAAAATGGGTGTCTCCCTTGGAAGCCTTTATAAGACCAGCGTTCCTTACCCAGTATAACAAAGAATCGTATGAAAAACTATTAGATGAGACAAACCACCTCAAAACAGAGGAGAATTTACTGTTACAATGTAATTTGAAATTATCGGGGTGGGAAAAGCTCCAGTTAAAATCAAGATTCCAGATAGATCTGAAAGTGGGTTTCTACCAAGAGAAAAATGAGCTAGATAAAATCTGGCTTTCATCAAATGATAAAATGATCCAGAAAATGTATAAACTATTGTTAGAGGATTATTTATCAGAAGAAGCGCAAACACATAACCTAACAGTCTGGAAAAAAGACCTAGGCCATGAGTTGCCTAAGGAATCTTGGTTAAAGATTTGGAAATCTGTAAAATACATGAGAGCAACAAATTATAGAGAAAATGTTTTCAAAATGTATCATAGATGGTACTGGTCCCCAGAAAGGTTAGCCAAATGTTACCCAAATTGCTCAAATCTTTGCTGGAAATGTAAACTAAATGTTGGCACTTTTTACCACATGTGGTGGCGCTGTAAAAAAATTCAAACTTATTGGAAAACCATACAAAAACTTATAGAGGAAATCTTGAAAGTAAAATTAGAAATGGTGCCCGACATATTTCTACTAAATGTTATGCCAGATAAGCTTTCGTTTAATGAGAAATATGTAATTGCGTATGTAATAACGGCAGCTAGAATACTCTGGGCTAAACACTGGAAACTAGATTGTGTACCCAGATCAGATGAAGTATTGAGTAAACTGTTGGAAGTAGCGGAAATAGATAAATTGAATATGTATTTACAAGGG
>NW_015175373.1:575715-591227 GCF_001447785.1 Gekko japonicus
AACCTGAAACTCTGGCCCAAAACGTCTTGGAATTATTTAGGACACTTGCTTGGTATAGTTGTTCCCATTGGTTGTTAAAACACTCTATCTTCTTTTTCATGCTCTCCTGTAACTTTTTTTACCTGAAAATACTTTGGGAGGAGGGCAGAATCATTTGAAGTTCGAAATTGGCTATAGATACTGCGTAATTGAGATTTTAATGCTCTGCACGCAGCGGGATACCGAGATTTGGTGCCCCCATTACTCTTTTTTTGTAGAATGATTAGAATGTATACAAAGTACCTGAGAGAAATGTGAAATCAAGGTATTATAAACTGAAATCTTTAGAGTAGGTTCCATATTATCCATTAGAGAGGCTCTAATGTCAAGAGTAGGTCCAAGTTTAAGTAAACTAAAAGTTACTTGGGTGGAATGATTGTTCCACAGGATTTTCAGTAAGATTTCTGGCTCAGAGGTCAGGGGAGTAGATAGGAAAGGAGAGTCAGCAAAAGAGCTGATTTTAAGAGTTGAGACCAGGGGAAGGTGGTCACTAACAATGTAATCCCCTACCTCAAAATTCAGAAAGCAAGGTTCCAAAGCAGGGGACACTAGAAAGTAATCGATTACGCTGCTTCCTTTTGGAGAAATGAATGTGAATTCGCTAGCTTTGGGGAAGCAGGTAAGTCCATTCAGCCATAGTCTGTTAAATTGGAAACAGAACTTAATAAGGTGTATTCCAGCCGAATTTGGACAACCTTTCTAGGGAGAAAAAAGGGGGATGGGTATCATTCTGGTTAAGTTCGAGAGCTCTGAGAAAGACTGAGTAACTTTTTCCTACTCTTGCATTTAAGTCCCAGCCAAAATAATTTCAGCTGAGGGAAATTTCCTTTCTAATGTTTCCATAAGGGTGGATAACCATTCCCAATGTTGTGAGAGAGCATAGCTATCTAGGGAGGAGGGCACATATAAATTCATAATGATCAAAACAGAACTTTCAAAAACAAGTTTAACAACTAGTTCTGTAGGATTATCAAATGGTAGTATTATAAAATCACATTTTAGGGTCAGGGAGACAAGGATAGATAGCCCCACTTGGAGTCGGCCTTTGGATTTCACTCTGTAGGCTGGAAGAGAGAAGGAGTTAAACCCTTTTAGATGAATTATATCATAGGACCATGTTTCCTGGAGGAGTATAATATCAAAGCCTTTTATATACTGAAGAAAGTCAACATCATTGTCTTTGCTCCTTCACCCTGCAATGTTCCAAGAAATAATGTTTATTGCGGTAGGAGGAGGAGCAGATGTGTGTCAGTTTGCTGGAGAGAGACGATCCAGATAATTATTCATATCGTGAAATACACAGCCATTAGCTGGGCCAGTATGAGAGTCAGAAGTTGTTTGCCGGGAATTATGTTGATTTATTTTAATCCCCTCAGTTAAGAGGGAATCATTTGTCTCCAGAATGGAAGAATATATCTCAGCTTGAGTTGAGGAATGTAGGTTGCTCTCAAGATTTTGTTGAGGATTCTTAGTGCTGTTCACTGGAGGTGGCAATGGGGTAGACACGTGGCCGGTGGCGTTTGAAATGTTTTCTTGCAGGCAAGCAATCATTGTTTCCAATCTGTCAACTATTGCCACTTTCTCAGAAACAGGGAGATCGCTGACCAAGTTCTGTACTTCTTGGTCAAGAAACACCGGGTCCAAATGGCATCCTGGTGGAATTCTATCAAATATTCCAGAAGCAGCTAGATGTACCATTAAAAGAATTGTTTCAAAAAATTGGAAAATCAGAAAAGATACCAGACTCTTGGAACCATGCTTTGATTACTTTAATACCTAAACCAAACTCGGATGGATGTGAAATCAGAAATTACAGACCCATATCCCTCTTAAATGCAGATTATAAAATATTTGCTAATATACTAGCAAATAGGTTGAAAAAGGTGCTATCCCAAACAATACATCAGGATCAGATGGGATTTCTGCCGAAGAGAGAAATAAAAAATAATCTACGTATAGTTATTGACATACTTGAATACTACGAGTCACATCCTGACAAAGAAACTGTATTGATGTTCCTCGATGCTGAAAAAGCCTTTGACAACTTATCATGGAACTTTCTACTACAGAAATAAGATATAGCAGATTGTGGAGGACATTTTTGGACTATGATAAAGGCAATATATTCAACACAATATGCCAAAGTTTTAGTAAATGGAGACCTAACAAATAATATAAAAATTCAGAAAGGTTCAAGACAAAGGGTGTCCGTTATCTCCCTTATTATTTATTTTTGCCTTAGAATCACTAAATGATTCGATAAGAAACAATGAACAGATAAGTGGTTTAAGAGTAAAAGGGGAGGAATTCAAACTCCTGGCTTTTGTAGATGATCTGTTATTCATTGTGGAGAATCCCCAAAAATCTATAAATGTTTTTTATGGAAGCAATTAAAGCTTATGGTCAAGTAGCGGATCTCAAGATAAATTTTAAGAAAACGAAATTGTTACTAAAAAATTGCTATCCTGATAAGGCGCAAGAAATCCATAAAACAACATCTATGGAGATAGTAAAAAGAGTGAAATATCTGGGAATTTATATAACTAACAGATCCAGTTCTTTAATAGAGGATAATTATTACAAACTATTAGAAGATATTAAGAAAGACTTTTTAAGATGGAAGAACTTACGTTATCTTTTATGGGCAAAATTGCAACGATAAAAATGAACATACTTCCTAGGTTCTTATTTTTAGCCCAAAATATCCCAATATTAAAGAACCTGAAATTATTTTCAGAACTAGATAGAATTACTAGAAAGTTTATTTGGCATCCTAAAAGATCAAGAATTAAATGGAAAGTCCTCCAAGACAGAAAGGAAAAAGGAGGGATGAGCATACCGAACTGGATATTATACTATCAGGCTTGCACATTGACCTGGATAAAAGACTGGATTTTGTTGGAAGATGCGAGAACATTGGCGTTAGAGGGTCATGATCTTTATATGGGCTGGCATTCATATATATAGTATGAAAAAGAGAAAATACACTCAATTTTTAATCAGCATATACTAAGGGGAGCCTTAAACAAAATCTGGAATGAAATAAAAGAGAGATTCTATAGGAAAACACCAAGATGAGTGTCACTGCTGGAAGCTTTTGTAAAACCCTCGCTTTTGACAACAAGTAAAAAAGCGAACAATAACATATTGTTAGAAAGAAATGACAATTTAAAAACAGAAGAAAAATTGATACGAGAATATCAAATTAATTTATCGTGGTGGGAGTGTACACTATTATGAGATAGATATGGTAAAGACAAATTAAAAGGATTTAAAGATAGGAATACCCAACTTGACAAGATCTGGTTATCATCCAGTGACAAATTAATTCAGAAACTTTATAGATTTTTACTAGAAGACTATGAGCTGGATGAACATATTAAATCTGCTATGATGTCCTGGATGCAGGATATGGGAAAAGAGATCAAAATAGAGCAATGGGATACAATATGGAAAACCGCAACATTTATGAGAGCCATAGCCTATAAGGAAAATATCTATAAAATGTTTCACAGGTGGTACTGGTCCCCAGATAAAATTGCAAAGTGTTATCCGCAAACATCCTACAAAGGTTGGAAATGTAAGTCGAACATGGGGACTTTTTACCACATGTGGTGGAAATGCAGTAAAATACAAACATATTGGAAAAATGGTACATAAAGTTATTTTAGAAATATTGAACTTAGATGTCATGTTAACACCCGAAACTTATTTATTGAATATAATTCCGAAAGGTTATGATAAGCAAGATATATATTTATGAGTATATATGATAACAACTGTGAGAATATTAGTGGCTAAAAATTGGAAAATGGACAAAATACCCTCGAAAGAGGACTTAATAGCAAAACTCCTAGAGCTAGCACAAATGGATAATCTGAGTTTAATACTTCAGGCTAAAGACCAAAAAATACAGAACAAAAGATCGTTAAGGGTTTATAACTGAATAAAACATTTAGAAATGTAATAAGAAAAAAGAGAGAAAATAGTTATTATTTGATATATGTAACTTGATTTAAAGACTCTAAATATATATGTAATCTAAGGTAATGAAATGTTTGTAATTTGATTGAAAATACGAAAAATAAATGTTAAAAAAAGAACTTCTTGGTCAAGTAGGTCAGTATCCATATGTTCAACCACAGGGGATAGCGGCAACTTCTGAGAGGCAGCATTGGGATGAGCTGGAGTCTTCCCTTTTGGTCCTTTGGAAAAGAGTGGCTCAATAGTTGTGTTGTGGAAAACTCGCATTTGAAAGATCCCTTTAGACTTTAAATAAGCTTTTTGTTTAAGAATTAAATTAGGTATTTTGGAGCTGTTAAATGATAAGAGTACTCTTTGAGTTGAAGACAGATTGTTCAAAGGTTCCACTGATCTTATACCAATGGGTCCTATTTGGGATCCAAACAAGTCATACAGATGTCTTCTGACCAGAGTAGGTGTCCTCCAGGACAAAAAAGCTCCTTTGAATTTACACACCATCAGACATATTAGATAAGGTTGCCAAGTCAGCTGCCACGATCCTTGTATTTTCTGCTCAGGTTGTCGACTGCAGGATTCCGCTAACCTTGAGTCCATGATGGCTTCGTGGGAATCAATGTCATGATTAAGATTATTCAAATTCAATGGTTGCAGGGGAAAGGACTTGTCAGTTGGAAACGTTTTGCTTCTATCATCCTTGTCTCCAGCTAACCTTAATAATGACTCAGCAATGTTCAATATGTCAGAGAGTAAAGAGTTGAGCGTTTTGCAGATGAGACTCATTGATTTAGCCACCAGAATGAGCAGGTCTGCAGAAGTTTCAGAGGCCGAATTCTTTAATACAGGCAACCAGTTCTTTCCATCTGCCTTAAAAGTTTTTAAAGCCAAAGTGATCCCGCAGCTATTGTATGGCATCCCAATATGGATAAGTGCCCTTGAGATCGGACTTGAAAGAGTTCAATCCAAATTTGCAAGGAAAATCATGGGTCTGCCATGCTGCGTTCCATACGCAGCTCTCTGTTTAGAAACAAGCCTTAACATGATAGAAACAAGGGCATGGCTTATATCAATCAAATACTGGGTACGTATGCACTACACTGCCGACAAGTGGAGCTGCATATACCAAATGCTGTCTGAATCTACCTCGTCTAAATGAAATGCTTACATAGTGAAGAAAATAATTATGATAGGTCTATCCATGGATTCTCTGTATATGTTATCTTTCACAAATGCATATAAGTTAATTAAATGTAGGATCCTGGATATAGAAATGCAAAAACTAGTTAGCGATGCAAACAAAGCCTGCTCCCCCTTGAATTTTGGAATCCTTCCAACTATTGGCCATCTGCCTTTATACTTAACCCTTCACGCTCCACAACTGCACCGACCATTTGCACTTGCTAGATGCAATACTCTTCCATCTGCTGTTACCTATGGTAGATATAAAGGGTTTCCATATTCAGCTAGACACTGTGCATGTAATCAAAACCAAGTTGACTTGGTTTTCCATATTCTCCTATTCTGTCCCCAATATGATGAGATACCTTTTTAGATCCAATCTTATTTAATATGATAGGCTGTCCAGACGTTTTTAAGGTGCGCTACCTCTTGAATGATTTGTCACCCAAAATTACTGAAAATTTAGCCTCTTTTTTAAGTTTGGTAATCAAGGACCGTCTGCACAATGTATAGATGCAAATGATTGATTCATTTCTCCTTGTTACCTATTTATCCACTTTTGTTTCTTCCTGTAAGCTAACATACGCCAAAATGTAAAACTTTGATTAGATTCTGCAATGGCTTTAGAACAATTAATCTACTATTAATTTATGAAGCAGTATTGTTTGGATTTATTGGCATGACAATTGACACCATCAATATTTCTTTTCATATCCAAGAAGTTGTGAGAAAGGGGTTGCAAGTGCATGCTGCAGGCACCAACAGGGCTCTGTGAAGTGTGAAAGATAGACTTCCCTGCCTGGGAGGGGTGAGGCCAGTGCCAGTCACATGTGCTTGCTCTGTTCAAGCCAAGGAGGAGGGAAGGAATGGAAGACACTTGGGAGAGCTTGCTTGCCTGGTCTATGTGCCCCAGCCAGCCCTGCACTCGCACTCTCCCACTGATTAAAGTGCAGCACGTACCACTACTGACCTGACCCTTGAGCTGGGGAAGGCTGTGCAGCTGGTTGTTGACTCTGGACTGCTGGCTCTGGAGTCCTGGAGTCTGTACTCTGAATAGTGGCACCAGGGACCTAGAAGGGGCAGGGCTTGTCAGTCCAACCCCTGCACAGTCACATCAGGGCTGGTCTTAAGGCAATTGGAGCAATTTGGCCAAATTGGGCCCCGCAGGCTGCTCCTAAGGGCCCCCCTGCAACTTCATTTTCCTAAAAATTTTATCTCTAAGATTCTGTAGACTTTGGCTGTGAACTGGGGCCCCACAAATGTTTTTCCAGTTGGGCCCCAGAGTTTCAAATCTGGCCCCACTGGCTGGCCCTGAGTCTCATAGTTGCTTGGCCCAAGTTGCTTTGCTCTCGCATGAAGTCTTGGGTTTGCAATTTTGGGAGAGGGGAGACTGCCTGCTGGGGAGGGGGCAGGGCTGTGGAGGCCCCCTAGATTTAGCGGCCCTAGGTTTCAGTCTACTTAGCCTATACATAAATCCAGTACTGCCCACTGCCAGAGCTTTTTAACTGGAGATGCCCAGGATTGGAAACCAGGACCAACCACGTGCCCAGTAGATGCCCAACCCACTGAGTCACAAATCCACACTATTATATACAATTAAAAAATCTTAGTTTACCAACTACCAAACAAAAAAAAATTAAACAAAGACAAGCAGAGTAAGTCAGAATTACCTACTCAGACTGGCAGTGGCTCTTCAGATTCTGAAGCAGAGATCTTCTGCAGCCAGCTTTATAACTGGAGATACCCAGGAATGAAAAGCAGGACCCACCATGTGCCCAGCAGGAAGGGTACTGCTTTTATTTCTCATTGTGGAGTGTCTCTCATACCTCTTGATCTAAAACAGGGGTCTGAGAATTGGTGAGCTTCCCCAACTTAGGTGGTAGTTCTGCAGAATGTTGAAACAGGAACTTTCAGACCAATCCAGACATGCAAAATACCAGATTTAAATTTCAGGTATTGCAGAAGTCTTCCTTGGGCTTTCTCTCCCCACCCTGAGATGACAGGGCAGAGGATAAACTGGGACCCGGGGCAACCTCCATTTACTCCCTTCTTACACAGAAGGGGCCAATTGGGACCCAGGGTGACCTCCCCATCCTTCTTCCTCATGGGGCAACCTCCCCATCCTTCCTTATCATGTGTAAGGGGGAATCCCTTCAAGTTGCTTCTCTCTGAGGCCCAGCCCCTCCTCTCCCCCAAAATTATCCATGGCTTCTACTACTGGCATGCTGGTTCTGCCACAGTGAGACTCGTCTTACTGGTCTCCTATGACCTGAAGTCCACCGCCAGCTTGTGACTGCAGTGCTGCTGCCTCTGCTCTCTCTTCCTCACAACTGTTCCTGACACTCCTGGCCTGCTCCAATGGCTCTGTGTGGTCACCTGGCTAACTCACTAAAGCAACTCCAGACTCAAGCACACATTCCTGAATGGCATGCTTTCCATATGGTGGCCCTCCCCCTCCCCAGGGCCCAGTTCAGGCCCCATCAGAGGCCCACCTGAGAAGGGGAGGGCTAGGTTTTTCTACTGTTGTGGCTGCCCGGCCCCCAGGCTGCCTGCACAGCCCTGTCCTGCCTTACAGGAGATGGCCAGCCATGGCTGCTGTTGCCCCTACTGGCTCTCCCTGTTGTGTGGAACTGCAAACAGGACCCTACATCATGACAGGATGAGGGCTTGCTTGTTGTGTGGCTTAGAGGGAACACTGATAATAACAACAACAAAAGCTGTAGCTGTTTGGTGAGGGGGCAGGGAAGATTTGGGATGGGGCACTGCCCTTGTCAGACCCGCCCCCAATGGCTACACGCCTGCTGCCATGGAAGCTGCTAAATATATAAATAGCACATTATGGCACACACCAATAAAGCTGTACCAAAACACACCACAATAATGACTAACAAAACTGCTAAAGCAAAAAAGTTACAAAAATAATTTGTATTTTTAAATATAGTTTTTCGCATGTATTTTTTCATATATTGTACATCAATATTCAATTTTTCATATATATCAATTATTCTTAATTTACACACATCATGCAATAGTGAAAACTATAACTTAATAACAAATGACAATAATCGTGTCCAGCACGCCTTAATTCGATGATTCTCTTACCTTTATAACACTGATTTAACTGTTGGCAATTTCAAAACACTGTTGAGTTTTTTCTTAGTGCTGACACAGCAGCTGATATATGATACCTTCAACACTGGCCACCAGCAATAACTTCAAGATGCTGGTATAACAGCAATGCTGACAAGACAGCTGATAAATGATATTTTCAAGGCGCTTAAAAAAACCTTCAAGGTGCTGGCAAAACAGCTATGTGATCCCTGGGCTTTTTTCAACACATGTTTGTGCTTCCCACCTTCTTCTTGGCTCAGCCTATGCCTAACAACCATCTGAAACATTTAATATAACTGCAAATAAAATATAACCACTACACAAATTTACAATATAGCTGCAAACCATAGCATGCCAACCAATTTACCTATATTCTCATAATCCATTAGTTTAAAGCGCATCCACCATTAACCAAATATAGGCGGAATCTAGTTCTGCCAGTATCACCATCCATTGACTTTGATGTGTACTAAGCTATCAAGCATACTAAGCATTAGGTAGAAAAACCTTTGTATTACAGCTGAAGCCTATTTAAATCCTACAGGTTTATTTAAAGGACCATGCTACCAAATTCATGATAAGCATATTGTTAACAAAGAGTTCAAAGGAAACATGAAAGTTCAAATGATTGATTTAGTCCCTGGGCTACTGTGCCTAATCTGAAAATCCAAGATGCTTCTATTTGTAATAATATCATTGGAAAGTCCATCTTATTGTAACAAAGTGGCTCTATTTTGTGAATAATAAAAAATCTCAAATCTTCAGGTTTGTGTCCCATTTCTTGAAAATGACTAGCCATAGGTGCTTCCTGAATATTGTTTCTAATTTTAGATAGATGTTCCAAAATTCTCACTTTAATTGGATGAATTGAATACTAATGCCATTTTCCACAAGGGCAGGTTGCTATATAGATGCCCCCTGTCTTGTGTTGCGATTGTTAAAATGTTGTAAAGATATTTTTTGTGTTGTTATACGATGCACAACTCCAGGGCCAGGAGCATGCTTTTCAGGCTGCACATTTATAAAGCCCTTTAACTGGTATGGGTATGCAGCAGAATGTCCTTAAAATTCCTTGTTCTCCTTAAGCCAGTCCACAGAGTTTGACTATACCCTGGAATTGAGGGCACTAAAAACCAGTATTTCTGAATAATACTTCTGATTTCACCTGAAAGCATTGTGTCGTGTAAGCCACATGTTAATCTCATATTTTTCTGCTGGATCTATCTTTAACAATGTCACAGTTCTTGCCTTTAAGAATAATTGGTTCTGGATAACCTCTTTCTGTTAGCTGTTTTTCTAAAGTAGCACTGCCAATCAAGAAATCCTGTTGTGCTGTAGAATTCCTTTTCATACGTAGAAATTGGTCATATGGCAAATTCAAGCTAATATGCCTTGGATAGAATGAACTAAAATGTAATGAAGAGTTTTTATCAGCTAGTTTCCTATATATTTGCACCCCTAATTTATTCTGCACCTTTTTATAGACTACAGTATCCAAAAGCAGTATTTGCTGAAAATCCTGATGACAATCAGTTTTAATTGTCTCATGGATACCATTCATCTGTTCAATTTTTTTAATGTTACCTCTATCTTTAAAAAGGGCAAAATATAATCAATATAAAGTTTACAAAAAATGATGTTACTAAACTATGGGTTATTCTCAAAATGGCATATTACATTTTCTTCCAGAGATGACATAACTAAATTGGCAGCCGAAGGTGCAAAGGAACTGCCCATTGCAAAACCCCTAATAAAAGCTGTCTTAAAATAGAAAGTATTTCCCCCAAAAAATGATATCAACAAGCTCCATCAAAAAATACATTGGGGGCTCCTGATTAATGGAAGAGTAGAGGTGTTTGTTTGTTTTTAAAGTTAGCCTAGCCTCTTCCAATGGAATATCGGTACAGAATGATCTAACATCCATTGTTACTAATACAGAATTTGCTGGTATATTGAGATTCTCTATTTGCTTAATGGAGTCTGTTGTGTCTTTCACGTAGGACTTGGTTTTAATAACAATAGGCTGTAAAAAGTAATCAATGTATTTAGAAAATAGTTCTAAAAGAGAATTCGATTCACTAACAATTGATCTTCCGGGGGGTGGGAAACCGGGTTTATGTATTTTAGGGACTATATAGAAAATAGGCACCCTTAGATGTTTATTAATAAGATTCTCTGCAAGCTTCTCTTCAATATGTCCCATAACCATCACCTCTTCCACTGTAATGCCTCTTCTGTGAGAGGATGGGTCAGCATCCTGGCCCTTGTGGCTATTACTCTGCAAAGATCCTATTACTTCAGAGAGAGTAAATCAGAAAATGCATTTACAAGTATTTATTTTATGCCAGTTTTTTGCATGCCTCCGAAACTTATGAGACCTACAATTATAAGGAGATGAGGTGAGGAGGTCAGTACAATCCTGAAAACTTCAGATTAGAGGGGCTACATGTACCCATTGGGATATATAATGATTATGAAGTTCTTGGCTTCATCTGTATTCATTGTATAATGGAGAAAAAGAGAAGGAAAACAGTGATGAAACTATGAGAGGCCTTTAGAGGGTAGTCCCCACCACCACCCATAGATCAGCCTTCCCCAGGTGACCAAACAGGCAGTTTTGAATTGGAGGGTAGACGGATGGAGGAACAAGATCAGATGTAGAGCTTTCCCTACTCAGAATGGTGCTTCTGTTGCCATGGAACCCCAGGCAGCTGCCTTACTGGGAAGTCAGAACGGACTCCTCTTTCTGTGGCATATGATTGTAAGATACTTTTAAGCTCTGGATCCATGTTAGCCTGTGTCCATGTTAGGCTGGCTGTGACATGAAATTACCGTTGCTAGTATATTAAGGCACTGTGTAGCCTGGCAGTGAGTATTTTATTCCTGTAAAAATACACCCAGGAATTTAAAGTTAGCTAAAAGGCAAAGAAAAGCCCATAGATACCAGTACTGAAGATTTAAAGGACAAGAGAAAGAGAAATGGGGGTATACAGAAGATGACAAGTTGCTTTGGAGAAATAGAAGGGTTTGCTCTACATGCATCTATCTAGGATGTCTATTTTTATGATTGCTGTTGAACCTGAGGTTGGGGAAAATTTAACATGCCAGCCCAGTCCAAAGAAGATTATTATCTTCAGGTCAGTTTCCTTCTTGATAGTTTGCATTACAATACAAAACAAAAAAATACTGATTTCCCACAAATACCTTTCTCTGATTTCCCCCCCTCTACAGTCAATAGAGCTCTGCCCACTCATGCCTGGCCTATTACTTGACATTTTGAAATTTATTGGCTGTGACTCTCAGCAGTTATCACATCACAGACAGTCAGTCAGTCAGTCAGTCAGTCAAACAGATAAATGCCACTGAGCTGAAAATATACCTTTGCTTTACTTGGCCTGTTATTTCACTGTGTACATAACACTGTTCAATAATCTTCTCCATCCACTCTTCACATAGATCTTTTAAAGTGAAGTGCCACAGCCATATTTAGCAATGAGAACTGCCTGGTTAAATAATGTGTTTTCTTATTATTGCCACCTGCTTCCTCTTATAGTTCTGAGGAATGAGTTCCATGATTTATATCCATTACTATACCATAAGACTTTGCATTGGCCCTTTGATTTCTGAATTTTTCTCAATTAATAAATGTAATTGAGGATATAAAGAGTTCATACTAATGTAGATAAAAGGCAACTTTAGTTCAGGGTCCCATTTTTATTTGCACTTGTGTCTGACTTTCTGTTGGGTGCTATTTTTAGAATTCCCTCCCTCTGGGTGTCTTGGTGTTTACTGTGTATGCCAACTTTAGTGCACTGTAAAAGCATTCTTTTCTAGTTTCCATCTAATTGCTTTCAGTAACACTTTCAAGTCTAGAGCTGATCTAGGCTGAGAAGGCACAGGCTATGCATTGGACAAGTCATCCTTCCTTGGATTTATTAAAACCTCCCAAAATTTCTAATCTTCTCTTGCTCCGACCTCTCAAGCTCCCAATGACTTATTGCATGGGAGTACATCTGGTGTCCTGAGATAATTTATCTTTTTTGCTTTCTTCACCTCAGTAACTGTGCCATTTCCTTTCAAAGGTTTTATTTACTTTGGATGTGCGTATGCAGTAGGCAACTTTCCTTTACTTTCATTCGTATCCTTCACATCAGTTTTCAGCGGGTCCATGAGAATGGCTTTTCCTGTGACCTTATGGATGAAGGGTTGCCATCTCTGTCAGTGTTTCTCTTAGAGCAGCATCCCTGAGGAATGTCTCAAAGGCATCAAGCTTGCAGTGTTACTGATAACATTAAATACATCTCTCAGAAGGCATGCATTAAAGCTAAGGCCCCTCTGCTGCTGCTTCCTTTATCTTTATCTTTCAAGGATTTCTTCCCATTCCAAATGCAAAAAAAGTAAGTGGGACTGCGGGGGTTTGACCGATTTAATGATAAGGCATGGAAAATTACTCTGCCTTGTTTGAATACTCTAAGCCTTCACCCTGTTTAGGGAATAGAGACAAGGAAATCAAAGCATGACCATCGACACATCACTGATGAAGACAGTGATTAAACTGGTCCTTTTTCAAAAGCAAGGGTAACTTCCTTTCCTTCATTGCATGTATTACCTATAAATAGGATGGGGTGGTGGTGACACTATACATTTTATTTGCTATTTGTGAAAAAACTGCCTTCAATAGTTACTGTTTCACATTTCCACCATTAATATGTTTTCCTTTCTCCTCCATCCTGCCACAGCTATTCCACCTATTAAGCTTCAATTTCATCTTCAGTACTAGATGCAATATAGATGAATAAAGCTGTTTAGTTGGTTGATTATTTACTGTTCAAACAAGTAGTTAGATCCAGCCAGCTTTCCCAATGAAGCTTGCCCAATTCCCCTTCCTACTACAGCCCCTCTCCCACATGGCTTTTGTTCATGTAGGTCCCATGATCCACAATATAACCCTTTTGGGTTGTCCAAGGGAACTGCTCTTTCCTTTTTCACTACAAGAAAAGCTGGTTGGATCCAACCCAGCGTATCCTGCAGACAGTCAAGGTGGCTCATAGTAACAGTGCAAATCCAAGCCACTGCAATAATTAAAGCAACAGTATAAATAAAAAACTTCCAGGACTCCATAGCATAAAATAAAGTCTGCAAGTCATAGCACATATAATTGTTTAGTTACTCTTCAGCTACATGCCCAAATAGATAGGAGAAGCTCAGCTGCACATATGAAGTTGAGTTGACAAGTTAGTAGCATGTGTAGTAGTGTAGTAGTTAAGAGTGAAGGACTCTAATCTGGAGAACTGGTTTTGATTCCCTACACCTCTTCATGAAGCCTGCTGGGTGACCTTGGGCCCATCACAGTTCTCTCAGAACTCTCTGGCTGATTTCGCACTAGAGCTGCCTTGCTGTTGCGCTGCCATTTGCCCCGGTTCTATTGGTCAATTTCACATCCGAAGCCGCTCGGCTGATTTTGACCCGCGGTTTCACCTGATTTCCTCCGCAGTTTCTTTCATCCTCAAAAACAAGATCACGAAACTGCAGGGGAAATCGGGCAAAGCTACGGGTCAAATTCAGCCGCATGGCTTCAGGTGTGAAATTGACCAATAGAACCGGGGCAAATGGCGGCGCAACAGTGAGGCAGCTCTAGTGCGAAATCAGCCTCTCAGCCCACCTACCTCACAAAGTGACTGTTGTGGGGAGAGGAAGAGAAAGGCAATTGTAATTGTAAGTCACTTTGAGACTCCTTAAGGTAGAGAAAAGCTGGGTATAAAAACCTATTCTTCTTTTTTCCTTAGTGGACTAAAAAAATTTGAGAACTTGAGATTCATAGGTGTCAGTCAGATCTATCTGAATACTATTTCTAGTATTTAGGTACAGGAAACCCTAAGATTTCCTTCAGCAGATCTACAACTCAGACTTAAACTGTAAGGGCTAAGGGTTTTTAAGAGAGAGTTCTCAGCATCTGACCAAACTATAATTCCCAGGATTCTTTGGAAGAAACCTTGACTGTTGCAGTAATAGGAAACTAGTAGCATAGATATGCCTTGAGTAGCATCACACTTAGCAGTTTGCAGGGCATATTATAGTTTTTAGAGGCTTGTCACTTTAACCTACAACTGCTACTTTTCAGTTTCACTTCTCTGTGCTGTAAAAAGTTATCAAGCATTTTTCAACAAAGCAGGGTCTTCTAAGAAATTGTAACATCTTGCCAAGGCTGCAGTCCAATAAACAAATGCCTTCATTTCTCAAAGCCAAAATCTTTCAGTAGATGCCATGCAGTGCAAAGTGGAACTAATATCTGTGTTAAGCGTCCAAGCTTTTTAAACCATTTAATAAACCAAAACCTCTCCAGCTCTGGAGTGTATTCCTTCAGTTACTAACAGGCAATCACTAATAGGGGTAATAAACTCTGGCAACCCGATTAAATCATTCGATACAGTCTGTGACAGGAAACATTTTGTCAGGGTGAAGCTGACAAATGAGTGGGAAGCTGCACTCCTTAATATTTAATTCTTATACTTCCTTGTCAGCCTCACAGGGACTCTTCAAGGAGTTGTTTAACAGGGGCATCTTTCAAAGATGGTGGGGGGAGGCCTCCAAACTTAAGACTGTAAAAGAGAAACAATTCATCTGCATCATGCCCCACGTCACAATATTAATAGTAAATGTTGTTGTTAAAAATTATTTCACAAATACCTAATCTTTTTTTATATCAAACTGTTTATTGAAGAGTAAAATAAAATACAATGCAGTATTTAGTAAAGCATGAATGAAAAACAATTACAAAATGATCATTAAGTTTGTGGTGAATCAAGGATTGCCATTACAAGTTATCTGCCAATTCTGAGCTTTCAAATAATCTTAAAAAGTGTCAATGAAAGTAAATTTTTGTTATACTTATTTGGCCAAGACTATGCTGAAATCTGAGTCTTCTTTTAGTTTATATTATAAACCAATGTCACTTCAAAAAATTATATGCAGGTTTGCAAATAACATTTGCTATTGTTTTTTTTAAATTAGATTTTTATTAAATACAAGGGGGGGGACCCGCAATACTCACGGGGGGGCAGTCTCTCTCTTCCCCCGTTCTCTCTCTTCCCCCCAGTCTCTCTCTGTCTCTCTCTCCCCCCTTCTCTCTCTTCCCCCCCAGTCTCTCTCTCACCCCTTCTCTCTCTCCCCCCCCCCCATCACAGACCCTCGGAGCCCTGAGG
>NW_015175373.1:591631-595264 GCF_001447785.1 Gekko japonicus
ACTCCCCTTGCCGGGCCTTCGAGTGGCGGGTTGGGGCCGGGCCGGGGTGCCCCGCCACCCACCCGTGGCTCTCCCCCCAAAGCAAGGCCGTGGCTTGCAGCCGCCGAGCCTCACTGGCCTTCCCCCCTCACTCCAGAGGGAGGCTTGTAGCCGCCGGGCCTTGCCGGCCTCTCCCCATGGCTCTGGAGTGCCACTCGCCACTCGCCCCCCTTGCTGCTCGCTGCTTCCCTTTCAAGCAGCGGCGGCGGCAGCCTCGGTTGCCAAGCATTCCATGCGCATGCGCACAGAACGCTCTTGCACTTTCGGGGGGATTTAAACATCCCCCCGAATTTTTTTTAAAGGTTTAGCATTTTTGTGCACACGTGGGGACTGCCCCACGTGTGCACAAACCTCCCCCTCCCCCCCAAGTGCCCCTGGAGCGCTGATTTAGCGAGCCGCACTCATGGGGGCAACTTGGCTATTAGATATATAGATTGTAAAGGAAAAGGGGTAGGGGGATAGGGAACAGGAAGGAAAAAACGTTCAGGGGAAAAGAATATAGTGCTTACAATTACTTCTACAGACACTATTACATTACATTAATAATTCTTTATATTAACTCTAATCACTTAAGCCAATTCATTTCTTGATATCTGCAAAAAAAAGCCATATTATTGCCTTTACATCATAAAAGCATTCTATAACTTCTTAAAAATTGTACAATCTTATTACCTTTTTAATATATTTTAATAAAACATCCCAGTTATTTAACCATGTTTAAATTGTATACATTTCATATCTATGGATTCTCATATTCAGATCTCTAATAACCTCTTAATCATTTACTACAGAACTAATCTTTACTCATACAATTCTGGATCCTTAATGTCCTACTGCTTATAAAGAGCCATTCTATAACCAAAACATTCTAAAAACAATTATACTAACCCTAAAAAGGAAACATCTAATTCACACACCATTAAGATTGCATTTTACTAAATTCAACTTCCCATTTCTTACAAAAAAACTCTTACCTTGTAACACTTATTTCTCTTAACATTTAATTTTAGTCACAATTTCTTAAATCTCATTATATCTCCTCAAATTCCCTTTTAAATATCACTTGCCCTGCTGTAGTAATTCCACCTTAAGTAGTTCTTACTCCCCCCCTTTTTCCTCAGCGTTTTATCTTCTGTAATTGCGGATTGTTCCTGTAGTATTGCAGTGTGGGGGTAGAACTCTGTCCTTGTTTACTTGCTGAATCCAAAAAGAATGTATTAGTCATGCTTAAAATTATCTTCCGTTCCTCCATCTTGGTATCTTGTGGTTCTTTCACTTCAGCTATTTTTCCTATTTTCACTTTAAACAGTTTAGTCTCTGATAATTTCACCTCTTCCAGTCTCAGTTCCTCCCTTGGGTCTTGTGCTTCATTTGTAGTTCTTTCGGTAAACTTTCTACTTGATGAAACTTACAAGAAAGCTCCTGGACGTGGTCCTCTAAAAGACATAAACTGCACTGTATTGGAAGAAAAGCTGTGTTAAAAATGTCCTTTAATGTTTCCATTATCGCTTGCAAGGTAGCCATTTTTCCCATGAAGCAACTTAGACAGATAGCTGAGCCCACAAAGCTTGTTTAGACTAAGTCAGAGAATCCCCACTTTTCAATTTGCATCCAGTTAGATCAATAAGGGACACTGCAGTCAAAAATCTTCTAAGAATTGTAGTCCCTTTTGAATGTTAATTCCTTTAGTTTGAGAGCCACTTTCAGAATGGGGGGTAGTTCCCGCTCTCCCTATTATCTTTCTAATTCTTTTTACAGTCTGGTTAACTCCTTCAGCTCTATTTCAGCAGGCCTTTAATGAAAAAAAAAGAGAACTTACTTGCAGAATATCTTCTTATAGTTTATGTAGAAAATCACAATGTAGAAGAATGCTTAGTTTCAGTTCTTAAAAGTCTGGTAGTCACAACTATATGATGCCAGAAGATGAGCCCCTCAGGTTGGAAGGTGTCCAATATGCTACTGGGAAGAACATAGGGCAAGTACAAGTAACCCCAGAAAGAGTGAAGCGGCTGGGCCAAAGCCAAAAGGATGCTCAGCTGTGGTTGCGGCTGATGGTGAAAGGAAAGTCTGATGCTGCAAAGAACAATACTGCATATGAACATGGAATGTAAGATCTATGAAAAGGTAAGCTTGATGTGGTCAAAAATAAGATGGCAAGACTGAACATTGACATCTTGGGAATCAGTGAACTAAAGTGGACAGGAATGGGTGAATTTAACTCAGAAGACCAATATATCTACTACTATGGCAAGAATCCCGTAGAAAAAATGGTGTGGCCTTTATAGTCAACAAGAGAGTGCGAAAGGCAGTAATGGGATACAATCTCAGAAATGACAGACTGATCTTGGTCTGAATCCAAGGCAAACCATTCAACATCACAGTAATTCAAGTCTATGCCCCAACCACTGATGCAGAAGAGGATGAAGTGGACCAGTTCTATGAAGACCTACAACACCTCCTAGAACTAACACCAAAAGAAGATGTCCTCCTCATCATAGGGGACTGGAATGCTAAAGTAGGAAGTCAAAAGGTAACCAGAATAACAGACAAGTTTGCCCTTGGAGAACAAAATGAAGCAGGGCAAAGGCTAACAGAGTTTTGTCAAGAGAACACGCTGGTCATAGCGATAACCCTCTTCCAACAACCTAAGAGGCAACTCTACACATGGACATCACCAGATGGGCAACATCGAAATCAGATTGATTATATAATTTGCAGTCAAAGATGGAGAAGCTCGATCCAGTCAGTAAAAACAAGACCTGGAGCTGACTGTGGCTCAGATCATGAGTTACTCATTGCAAAATTCAGGCTTAAACTGAAGAAAGTTGGGAAAACCACTAGGCCATTCAGATTTTACCTAGACCACATCCCTGATGAATATACCGTGTAGGTGAAGAATAGGTTTTAGGGAATAGATTTGATAGACAGAGTGCCTTAAGAACTATGGACAGAGGTTTGTGACATTGTACAGGAGGCAGCAATCACCACCATCCCAAAGAAAAAGAAATGCAAGGATGGAAAGCAAAAGGCAAAAGTGAAAAGAAAACATTTACCCAACTGAATGCAGATTTCCAGAGAACAGCAAGGAGAGAAAAGGAGGCTTTCCTGAATGAACAATGCAAAGTAATAGAGGAAAACAATAGAATGGGAAGGACTAGAGATCTCTTCAACAAAATTGGAGAAATCAAGTGATTGTTCCATGCAAAGCTGTCCATGAATGAATGAATGAATTTATTGTAACAGCGATTAGCCAGCAATATAAAACCAGAATAAATAAATTACAATGGCCAGATAGTAAAATTTCCGAAATTCAACAAGGTAAAAAGACCAAACTGTAAATACGCTGCCATAAAGCACAGTATAGTATAAAAGAATAAAATATATTACCAAAAGGAATGGTACCAGTTAAAATCAAACAGTCCTGACCCTAGTGACAACCATCCTGCTGATGCACTTCTACCACCAAGGAACAAAATTTCGCGATCTGATGGAGGGCTGTATGTTCAAGATTAAGAAACAAGTTCTCCATCTTGTCCTGATCCGTAGTGCCTGCCAGAAGAGGATCAATAAGTTTAGCACGAGCCTCTTCAAATA
>NW_015175373.1:596001-626296 GCF_001447785.1 Gekko japonicus
AACTGCCAGAAGTACAAGCTGGGTTTCGAAGAGGTAGAGGAACTAGAGATCAAATTGCCAACATTGGCTGGATTAGGGAAAAAGCAAGAGAATACCAGAAAAACATCTACTTTTGCTTCATTGACTATGCTAAAGCCTTTGATTGTGTGGATCACAACAAACTATGGCAAGTCCTTAAAGAGATGGGAGTACCAGACCACCTCACATGTCTCTTGAGAAACCTGTATAAGGGTCAAGAAACGACAGAACCGGATATGGAATAACTGATTAGTTTAGCATCAGAAAAGGAGTACGACAAGGATGTATATTGTTCCCTTGTATATTTTAATTTATATGCAGAGTACATCATGCGAAATGCGGGCCTGGATGAATCACAAGCCGGAATTAAGATTGCTGGGGAAAAGATCAGCAACCTCAGATATGCAAATGATACTACTCTAATGGCAGAAAGTGATGAGGACCTCAAGAGCCTCTTGCTAAGGAGGAAAGAGGAGAGCAAAAGGTTGGTTTGAAACTCAACATAAAAAACCCTAAGATCATGGCATCTGGCCCTGTCAAGATAGCAAGGCACTCTTGTGAGTAAGCAGGGATTTTTTGTGCACATACAGACTAACGGGGTTTAAAGTCAAATGTTTTATTTTTAAAAAAAAGGAATTCAAAAGATTTAATACAAAATCAAGCAACAAATCACTCCAGAGAGTACAGAATAAAACAACAAAGCTAGCTGGAACTACCTGACTTCTCAGTCCAGCTTTTGGGAGGCACAATCATAAATCACAGTGACAGGGTAGCATTGCATAGGAGTCTGCAACCTGGGAGCACAAGGACAAGCCATAAACTCGGGCATTTCCTTGGGCTGCCTTTCCCCCAGCTGGAGCTCGTGGATATACTTTTCTCCCTCTAAGTACCAGGTACAACACTTTTCCATCAGAATCAGTTCTTCAACAAAGTTAATTGGCCCTTCGGCCTGGCCTTGAAATTACCAAAACAAGCCGGTCACGAAATGAACCAGTTGCACCTGGAAAAGGCTAGCAAGTTGTTGAATAAGTTAACCCTTTATGAACCCTTTTGCTTCACATGGCCCCCCCAAAGCTGAGATTCATGGCCTCCAGCCATAGTCAAAGCTATTACCCTTTCCATATGCAAAAGGAACTTAACCAAAGGGAGAATAATTAAACCTTAATACAATAGCTAGAAGAGACATCATATTAGAATCGCACACTCCATTTGAAAATTTCATCATCCTCCCCATCGAGACAGACTATCGGCCAAAATATTCGGACTCCCAGGGATGTGGACCACCTGAAACTCAAGGTCTTGCAGACTTAATGCCCATCTTAAAATTCAGCATTCAATAATGTTCACTACACTACTATATAATAATAGAAGACAAAAACAAGTGTAGTAAACAGACTAAACAATTACAACTGGCCAAAAAGCTGAAGAACATGTAATAGAGAATGATGTATACAAAGCAGCTACAATGAAAAAGTACAAAATATAAATGATGGAGAACTGGTATGTGCTCTTTATGAATCCTTTTGCTTTACAGGCCCCATCACTCCTTGGCAAATAGAAGGGGAAATCGTGGAAGCAGTGACAGACTTCACGTTCCTGGGGTCCAAGATCCAAAGATCCAAAGATGACAAGAATACACAGAAGAACTATACTAGAAGGACCTCAATGTCATTGACAACCACGATAGTGTGATCACTGACCTTGAGCCAGTCATCCTGGAATGTGAAATCAAATGGGCCTTAGAAAGCATTACTAACAACAAAGCTAGTGGAGGTGATGGTATCCCAGCTGAGCTATTCAAAGTCTTAAAAGATGATGCTGTTAAAGGGCTGCACTCAATTTGCCAGCAAATTTGGAAAATGCCACAGTGGCCATAGGATTGGAAAAGGTCAGTATACATTCCAATCGCAAAGAAGGGCAATGCCAAGGAATGTTCAATCTATTGCACAATTGCACTCATTTCACACGTTAGCAAGGTCATCCTGCAAGCTAGGCTTCAGCAGTACGTGGATAGAAAACTGCCAGAAGTACAAGCTGGGTTTCAAAGAGGTAGAGGAACTCGAGATCAAATTGCCAACATTCACTGGATTACAGAAAAAGCAAGAGAGTACCAGAAAAAGATCTACTTTTGCTTCATTGACTACGCTAAAGCCTTTGATTGTGTGGATCACAACAAACTATGGCAAGTCCTTAAAGAGATGGGAGTACCAGACCACCTCACATGTCTCTTGAGAAACCTGTATAAGGGTCAAGAAGCAACAGTTAGAACAGGATATGGAACAACTGATTGGTTTAGCATAGGAAAAGGTGTACGACAAGGATGTGTATTTCCCCTTGCTTATTTAATTCATATGCAAAGTACATCATGCGAAATGCCAGCCTGGATGATTCAGAAACTGGAATTAAGATTGCTGGGAAAAACATCAACAACCTCAGATATGCAGATGATACCACTCTAATGGCAGAAAGTGAAGAGGACCTCAAGGGCCTCTTGCTAAGGGTAAAAGAGGAGAGCACAAAGGTTGGCTTGAAACGCAACATCAAAAAAAGTAAGATCATGGCATCCGGCCCCATCACTCCTTGGCAAGTAGAAGAAGTCATGGAAGCAGTGACAGACTTTACGTTCCTGGGATCCAAGTTCACTGCAGATGGTGACTGCAACCATGAAATTAATAGACACCTGCTCCTTGAGAGGAAAGCTGTGGCAAACTTAGACAGCATAATAAAAAGTGGAGACATCACCCTGCTGCATCATGCTGCAGCTCTGTTACTATAGGAAGCTCGACAGAGTATACATCCTTTTTCTTGTCACTCCACTGGTACCTGTCACCTACTGGGTTCAATTCAAGGTTCTGGTTATCACATACAAACACTTCATGGTCTTAGACCCTCATATCTGCAGGACTGCTTAGCTGCGACAGCTTCACTCATTTGCACAAAGCCTTCTGAAGATGCCACCCTGCTGCTCATACGTGTGCATTCTCTGCTGCCCATATGTGTGCACCCTCATATCTGCAGGACTGCTTAGCTGCGACAGCTTCACTCATTTGCACAAAGCCTTCTGAAGATGCCACCCTGCTGCCCATACGTGTGCATTCTTTGCTGCCCATATGTGTGCACCCTCAGCTTGTTGAATGGCCTGCCTGAGAATGTCAGGTAGGCTCCAGCATTTGTATCATTTTAAAAAGGTAAAGGTAAAGGTTCCCTTGCTCGAAAGCCAGTCGAATCCGACTCTAGGGTTGCGGTGCTCATCTCCGTTTCAAAGCCGAAGAGCCAGCGCTGTCCGAAGACGTTTCCGTGGTCATGTGGCCGGCATGACTAAACACCAAGGCGCACGGAACGCTGTTACCTTCCCACCGAAGTGGTCCCTATTTATCTACTTGCAATTTCTTGCTTTCGAACTGCTAGGTTGGCAGGAGCTGGAACTAGAGACAGGAGCTCACCCTGTCTTGCGGCACCCGGGTCTTGAACCGCTGAACTACTGACCTTCCACAGCCTGCAGTTCAGCGTCTTAACCACTTGAGCCACCGCAGCTCCATTGTATCATTTTACAAATGATGTAAAACAAAATTGTTTGGGAGGGCCTTTTATAAAAAAATTAATATGGCTATAGTATAATGGAAGGATCCAGAAATGAGCTTTTATAAGGAAACAGGACTGTAGTCTATTCCACTGTATATGATATATAACAGAGATTATTCTCCTTGAGTGAGGGTTTTTTGTTAGAATAGAAAAAGGAAGGATGTGTGGCCCAAGCATCGGTTATCCATCTTTCTAGTTTTCATACCCGGCAACAATATTGTGGATTGATCCCATAATTTCCCCAGATTTTCTAGATACAATTTCTTTTTCTTTTGTTCATCAGAATATCAAAAGTCATAGGTATTCTTAATGATTTAATCATGAATTAAATACATATTTTTATCAATACACCATTGGGATAGATTCTATATGGACTTTTTAGGGTTGCCAGTCATTGAAGAACAGCGGAGTGTGGGGGAGACATGGGGGGTGCTGTTGGGTGACAGTGTGATGTTACTCCTGGGAAGACCCAGAACTGATGTCACATCTTTCTAGGAATCATCAGAAACTCTCTGATAAATCAGAATTTATGGTGATTCCTAGAGAAGACTGATATCAGTTCTGGGTTTTCCCTGGAAGTGATGTCATGCCATTGGTTAACTGTGATGTGGTAATTTTCTTCCCTCTTGCTGGTTGCTCGAGAGTTGGCAGGAAACATGAGCTGGGGGCATAAATTTGGTAGGCCTAAGTCTGTCTCATAACTTCTGTCATAGATGTTCACTCAAAAAAAAAAAAAAAGCCAGAAGAAGCCGAGACAATGAGTCGTTCCAGAAGGAAGAAGATCGAACAACGTCCCTCCACTGGGTGCTGTTAGGACAGTCCCCACCCCAGTACATATGTGGCCATAGGTAAGGGATAACGGTTAACTGTAAGCCACTCAGAGACCCCCTGGGGGGTTCGAGCGGGGTAGCAAGTTGAAATAAATAAATAAATAAATATATGCAATGCAAGAAATCCTTCATTAGAAAATGGGAAAGACCATAGAAACTGTAGAAATAACTCTCCTTAAAACATGAAGGACATTGAATCTTGAATTCGCATGTTGCACTTTTTCCTCTGAGGTATTACTTGGAGACCTCCAAGGAATACCAAGGTCATGATGAAGAGGCAGGCAATGGCAAACCACCTCTGAACATCTCTTGCCTTGAAAACCCTATGGGGTCACCATAAGTCATCTATGACTTGATGGCACTTTCCATCACTGTTACTTGGTGCTGCAGGGTCAGATCTTTGAGTATTTTCTTATTCTGGAGCTAAAATGATAGTAGTTGTTTGTGAATAGAGGGAAATGGGTAACTCCCTAGCTTTTCTGGGCTTTAATTTCCTAAATATTTTTAAATACAGTGTTTAGAATGTCAATGTCCACTAAATATTAAGAAATTATTAATTACAGCCCCAGATTAAAAAAAAATAGGATGTACTGACATCTCTGATACATGAGAGGCCGATAAGCCTTTGTGTGTCCTCCTTGAATTATTCTTGTAATGGCTGCATTTTCTTCTGTCTATTAATAGTTTGACCTTTGGATGTGTGTGTGTTTCTAGTTTCATTTTCTCTGCTCTAGGCCAAGCTGACATGCTCTAAATCATTAACCTTATGCTCCAGGGAATGGAACCTTTTGGCAATATCTTTGATATTAGATTGGTATCCTTCCGGGCTGAATTTAATTGACTGGATTTCCAGGGGGATAGCTGATTCCCTTAGGTTTCCGCTACAACCTAACTGTCATGATTACTTCAGTAGCTCATGGAGGCTGCATTCCCAAAGCTGTTGCTTTAGAATTTAATGGTTTGTTCCAATGAAAGTGATTTGAGGATTGCAACACAGGAAGCCTAAACAGATTCCTAAAAAACAGCACAAAGGGTTGAAAACTTGAACTTACTGGCTATGCATTGTGGGCTATATATACTTCAGTGATGGTCATAGTTACATGTTTTAGCACTTGTGACATGCACTTGTGCCTGCAAAAACAGTTCGAAGGGGACGAAATAAAATTTTATACTGCTTAATGACATTGTACATGAAGTACACACACAATAATAAATGAAAGATGATGTAATGTTTACATTACGATGTAACCCGTATTTTGGCTTTTTGATTTACGGAAACAGATTGTGAGAAGCCTTATACAAGGAAGTCAAAGGTTGTATGAATTTATATTTGTTCAGTTCAAACTTGCATTTCTGAACTGGGACACTACTCACATAGGGACACATCTGTCTAACATCAACTAGAAGTTGCCATGTAAGACACTTTAATTAGTAAGTCAAACCAAACTGTCATTTCTTTAGCAAGCTGATGACAGCTAAGACACTATTTTAAAATTCCCTGGACTTTGAAAAGGATAGTAAATATTTAATATTAAAAATGTGGGGGTGCTAAGGAGAAATGTATCATGAATACATACTAGGTGATTTAAATATTTACAGCTAATACTGTACTGAATTTTAACATTCAGTATAGAACAGTATAGTTAGAGGAACTCGAGATCAAATTGCCAACATTCACTGGATTATGGAGAAAGGAAGAGAGTACCAGAAAAACATCTACTTCTGCTTCATTGACTACACTAAAGCCTTTGATTGTGTGGATCACAACAAACTATGGCAAGCCCTTAAAGAGATGGGAGTAACAGACCACCTCACATGTCTCTTGAGAAACCTGTATAAGGGTCAAAAAACGACAGAACCGGATATGGAATAACTGATTAGTTTAGCATCAGAAAAGGAGTACGACAAGGATGTATATTGTTCCCTTGTATATTTTAATTTATATGCAGAGTACATCATGCGAAATGCGGGCCTGGATGAATCACAAGCCGGAATTAAGATTGCTGGGGAAAAGATCAGCAACCTCAGATATGCAAATGATACTACTCTAATGGCAGAAAGTGATGAGGACCTCAAGAGCCTCTTGCTAAGGAGGAAAGAGGAGAGCAAAAGGTTGGTTTGAAACTCAACATAAAAAACCCTAAGATCATGGCATCTGGCCCTGTCAAGATAGCAAGGCACTCTTGTGAGTAAGCAGGGATTTTTTGTGCACATACAGACTAACGGGGTTTAAAGTCAAATGTTTTATTTTTAAAAAAAAGGAATTCAAAAGATTTAATACAAAATCAAGCAACAAATCACTCCAGAGAGTACAGAATAAAACAACAAAGCTAGCTGGAACTACCTGACTTCTCAGTCCAGCTTTTGGGAGGCACAATCATAAATCACAGTGACAGGGTAGCATTGCATAGGAGTCTGCAACCTGGGAGCACAAGGACAAGCCATAAACTCGGGCATTTCCTTGGGCTGCCTTTCCCCCAGCTGGAGCTCGTGGATATACTTTTCTCCCTCTAAGTACCAGGTACAACACTTTTCCATCAGAATCAGTTCTTCAACAAAGTTAATTGGCCCTTCGGCCTGGCCTTGAAATTACCAAAACAAGCCGGTCACGAAATGAACCAGTTGCACCTGGAAAAGGCTAGCAAGTTGTTGAATAAGTTAACCCTTTATGAACCCTTTTGCTTCACATGGCCCCCCCAAAGCTGAGATTCATGGCCTCCAGCCATAGTCAAAGCTATTACCCTTTCCATATGCAAAAGGAACTTAACCAAAGGGAGAATAATTAAACCTTAATACAATAGCTAGAAGAGACATCATATTAGAATCGCACACTCCATTTGAAAATTTCATCATCCTCCCCATCGAGACAGACTATCGGCCAAAATATTCGGACTCCCAGGGATGTGGACCACCTGAAACTCAAGGTCTTGCAGACTTAATGCCCATCTTAAAATTCAGCATTCAATAATGTTCACTACACTACTATATAATAATAGAAGACAAAAACAAGTGTAGTAAACAGACTAAACAATTACAACTGGCCAAAAAGCTGAAGAACATGTAATAGAGAATGATGTATACAAAGCAGCTACAATGAAAAAGTACAAAATATAAATGATGGAGAACTGGTATGTGCTCTTTATGAATCCTTTTGCTTTACAGGCCCCATCACTCCTTGGCAAATAGAAGGGGAAATCGTGGAAGCAGTGACAGACTTCACGTTCCTGGGATCCAAGATCACTGCAGACGGTGACTGCAGCCATGAAATTAAAATTTCTTCCTTGGGAGGAAAGCTATGGCAAACCTAGACAGTATATAAAAAAAGTGGAGACATCACCCTGCCAACAAAAATCCGTATGGTCAAAGCAATGGCATTCCCAGTAGTAATGTATGGCTGTGAGAATTGGACTATAAGGAAGGCCAAGCACCAAAGAATAGATTCTTTTGAATTATAGTGCTGGAGAAGACTCTTGAGAGTCCCTTGGACTGCAAGGAGATCAAATCAGTCAATCCCAAACGAAATCAACCCTGACTGTTCCCTGGAAGTGAAGCTGAAGCTCAAATACTTTGGCCACCAAATGAGAAGGGAGCACTCACTGGAGAAGACCCTGATGCTGGGAAAGATTGAAGGTCAAAGAAGAAGGAGACAGCAAAGGATGAGATGGTTAAACAGTGTTACTGATGCAACGAACATGAAATTAAGCAATCTCTGGAACATGATGGAAGACAGGAGGGCCTGGCGTGATGTGGTCCATGGGGTTGCGAAAAGTCGGACTCGACTGTGCAACTAAACAACAACTACAATAACATAGAATGGAGGCTTCTCCTGACCCCCCCTTTTAATGCTGCAAGCAAAACCCTCGCATGCATTTACTGAATGTAAAACTCTTGTGAAATGTCTAAAGTACATGACATAATTGGTTGTCTCTATCACTCTGAACTAAGACATGCCACACTTTTATTAGCCACAGAGTAAAGTAAGACAATGGAGTAAAATAAGACCAAAGAAACCCTGCTCAAGTAGAAATATACAGGATGGCAGTGAGAGATGTGCCCAGGCTAGCCCAATCCCGTCAGATCTTGGAAGCTAAGCAGGGTCAGCCCAGGCTAGTATTTGGATGGGAGACCTCCAAGAATACCAGGGACATGATGCAGAGGCAGGCAGTAGCTAGCTACCTCAGAATGCCTCTTGCCTTGAAAACCCCATAGGGTCACCACAAGTAAACTGTGACTTGACAGCAAAAAAAAAAAAAGGTGAGGGAGTGAGGGAGGTAGGACTTGAGAATAAACCTGAAGATCCACCAAAACTGAGAATAGATGGGTGTATGGTAGAAACACCTCCCCTCCAAAAGTGACACCGACTGAGATCTCACACACAAAAAGCTACTTGAGCCATTTTTAGAACCAAGCAGGATTTTTCTTTCCATTTAAAAATCTGGGGCATGGGCTAAAAGCAGGTGGGCTTTTATTTGAGGAAGAACAACTTCTATTTCCTCAGATGGTACATCCAAGTAAATGTGGACTTGAAAATCAAACTTGAGATCTAACTGCCTGCATCCTTGATCTCTATCTCCGTGTTACTTGCATATTTATCAGAGTTCATTGGCTCAGCAGGCAATCTAGGAGGTGGAGAGACAGGGTAAAATTACATATGCAAGAAATACAGTGGGGAGGGGGAGGGAATTTCAGTAGTAATTATTAACAAAGAGTGCTCCTGTATATGGCTGAATGCAGCAAATGTTTTTCTGGAAATGGTCAGTGGGAGGGTGGGCATGAAGTATGGAAAGGCTATACCCCATAACCATGAATTCAAGAAAATAAAGCCAAAGAAGGGATAGAGGGAAAGAAGCAAAATTAATCAGCTGCAGCAATGTGGAATTAAGGAAAAAGTCAACAGGCATACCATTGCATATCCTTTTGAAGAAAAGGAACAGGCAGGAAAGGTAGTGGCATTCATTTTGTTGGTCCTGCCCTGTTTTACATTTGAATTGTCCCTGCATTCATTAGTACGCATAGGTAAAGAATGGAGTGCAGCGAAGCAGCAAGGAAACTCCAGATACAAATGTAATGGTGCTACAACAGGAAACAAAGGGGACCAGCAGGGCAGCAAAATAAATGGCAGGAAGAAAAGTGAATCTCTTTCACCCAATGGGAGTGAGTGTGAGAAGGTTGGGAAGGGACTGGCAATTTGCACAAATAGCTTCCTTCTGTGTGCAATGAATATTGCAGCTTTTTACCACTCTCCACTCCCGCTCTTACCTTCTTAATTCTTTCACCTACCCACAAAACATTTTTTCATGGTCTGCAGCTTTCCCAGCAGTTTGTTCATAGCAGCTGCAGAGATGCTTGAGGCCATTTCCCACTAATCATCTTTGTCATTTACCTGTCAACTTTCTCTGTGAGATTGTACATTCCAGGTCTACCTTATCCCAACAGAGAAAGAGCAGATGTGGTCTCTTTGAGAGCTAAAATGGAGGCTGGGGTGAACTCTGATTCCATCATGTTCTTTAGAACTTGCTTCAAAGTACTCCTGCCAGCATTACAAGTGCTTTCTTCTCCTCTGCTCTCACACAAAGTTGACAGGGATAAAAACAGATCCCATTCAACATGCCCATTGTGTGGCAGTTCTGTTTAGGAGTTGGAGATGTTAGTTTTCCCAGATTCACATTTTGGGAAGGAACCTTGGGGAAGATGATCCTTAGAGTGCTCCGTAAAATACAGAGGTTGTGCCACAAGCCTAGCAAAGACTGAGGGCAGGTGAACAACTTGTATTAGTGGCTGCTACTGCTGTTCTCACCCACTTATCCCCTGTGAATTACAGGGCAAGTGAGTAACTGGCACCAATGCTTATTTCTCTCCATCCACTGTGAGCAGTAGTGAAGAGTAGAAGAATAAGAACACAAGAACATAAGAGAAGCCAATGTTGGATCAGGCCAATGGCCCATCCAGTCCAACACTCTGTCACACAGTGGCCAAGAATACCAGGTGCCATCAGGAGGTCCAGCAGTGCGGCCAGGACACTACATACCCTCCCACTTTTGCCCCCCCCCCAAGCATCAAGAATATAGGGCATCTCTTGCCCCAGACTGAGAGTTCCTATCTATCGCTTGTGGCTAATAGCCACTGATGGACCTCTGCTCCATATGTTTATCTCATTCCCTCTTCAAGTCATCCATGCTTGTAGCCACCACCACCTCCTGTGGCAGTGAATTCCATGTGTTACTTACTCTTTGGGTGAAGAAGTACTTCCTTTTATCTGTTCTAACCTGGCTGCTCAGCAATTTCATTTAATTTAATGCCCATGAGTTCTTGTATTGTGAGAAAGGGAGAAAAGTACTTCTTTCTCTACCTGCTCTATCCCATGCATAATCTTGTAACCTCGATCTTGTCACCCCCTCAGCCGTCGTTTCTCCAAGCTAAAGAGCCCCAAGCATTCTAACCTTTCTTCATATGGAAAGTGTTCCAACCCTTTTATCATTCTAGTTGCCCTTTTCTGCACTTTCCCCAGTGCTATGATATCCTTTTTGAGGTGTGGTGGCCAGAACTGTACACAGTACTCCAAATGAGGTTGCACCATTGATTTATACAGGGGTATTATGATACTGGCTGATATGTTTTCAATTCCCTTCCTAATAATCCTGAGTATAGCATTGGCCTTTTTTTATTGCAGTCGCACACTGTCTCGACATCTTCAGTGAGTTATCTACTACGACTCCAAGATCTCTTTCTTGGTCAGTCTCTGCTAGTTCGGACACCATCAACGTGTATTTATAGTTAGGATTTTTGGCTCCAATATGCATCACTTTGCACTTGGCCACATTGAGTCCCATTTGCCACGTTGACGCCCACTTGCCCATCCTCGACAGATCCCTTTGGAGTGCCTCACAATCCTCCCTGGTTCTCACCACCCTGAACAACTTTGTGTCATCTGCAAATTTAGCTACTTCACTGCTTACTCCCAACTCCAAATAATTAATGAACAAGTTAAAAAGCACCGGACCAAGTACTGATCCCTGCAGTACCCCACTGCTTACCACCCTCCACTGAGAAAATTGCCCATTTATATCTGTTTCCTATTAATTACCCAATTTTTGATCCACAAAAGGATTTGTCCTTTTATCCTGTGACTATTGAGCTTACTTAGGAGCCTTTGATGAGGAACTTCATCGAAAGCTTTCTGGAAGTCAAGGTAAACAACATCTATTGGGTCCCCCTTGTCCACATGTTTGTTCACTCCCTCAAATAACACTGACAGTTTAGTGAGGCAAGATCTTTCCTTACAGAACCCATGCTGAGTCTTCCTCAATATGTTTTGTTCATCAATGTGCCTACTAATTCTTTCCTTAATAATGGTTTCCACCAATTTCCCAGATATCGATGTCAGAACAACTGGCTTGTAATTTCCTGGATCTCATCTGGAACCCTTTTAAAAGATGGGAGTGACATTCGCTACCTTCCAGTCCTCAGGAATGGAGGCAGATTTTAAGGAATGATTACATATTTTTGTCAGGAGATCCACAAGTTCACATTTGAGTTCTTTCAGAACTCTCGGATGTATGCCATCCAAGCCTAGTGATTTATCAGTTTTTAAGTTGGCTATCAGTCATAGGACCTCCTCTCTCGTCACCTCAATCTGACTCAGGTATTTCAGCACCCCTCCTGAAATCAGCGGTTCTGGAGTGGGCAAGCACTTCTCATCTTCCACAGTGAAGACAGAGGCAAAAAATGCATTCAGCTTCTCAGCCATTTCCCTATCATCCTTCACTACTCCTTTTACCCCTTGGTCATCCAAGGGCCCCACTGCTTCCCTGTCTGGTTTCTGCTTCTAATGCATTTGAAGAAAGTTTTACTGTTGGTCTTTATGTGTTTTGCAATATGCTCCTCGTATTCCCTTTTTGCCTGCCTGATCACAGACTTGCATTTCATTTGCCACAGCCTGTGTTCCCTTTTATCAACCTCACTGAGTAGCTTTCCAACACTTAAAGGACTCCTTCTTGCCTTTTACAGCTTCCATTACTTTGTTCGTTAACCATGCGGGCCTTTTTATATATTTATTTGTGCCTTTCCTAACCATTTGTCATTTCCCCATATTTTCTTGTTGTTTCTTCAACCAATGGGAGGTGACGACTTGGTATTCCTGAAAGGGAAGCCCCTTGTTCAGCAAGCCCAGGATGATCTTTGGTTCATTGAGTGACCATGGCCAGACACAGTAATTGTGTGGTCGGCCATGATTCCACACCTGGTTGGCATAGGCTATGGATCCCAAGGAATTGAGACAGCTCAGCGCAAGGCTAATGGGGAGCTCCGGAATAGCAACGGCGGCCAGACACAGTAATTGTGTGGTCAGCCATGATGCAGAGGGATTGAGAGAGCTTGGCACAAGGCCAATGGGGAGTTCCAGAATATTCTGAAGGTTCAGTTGGGTCACTATTTGCCTCACCCCCAGATTCAGCTTGATTGCCCGGAGCTGTACAGGGGTGATGGCATTCACCTTTCTGAGAAGGGAAACAACATTTTCCTTCAGCATTTACGGCAAGGGCGTAGATTAGTATTAGGTGTTTGAGTGGATGCAGGGGCCTAAGCAGAGGCTTGGCCCTTGTGGTGGCAGAATTTGGTTTAGATAAAGTCCATGCAGCTTTGTAAGCACCAATCAATAACCCCATGTGGGGGTATAGGGGTCTGCAGGATCACCCCGGCGGCCGTGTGGCCAGGGATGAGGCTTGCAGAGTGCCTTTAGGGATGGCCACGACGGAGCCTCTGCACTGGCCATGCAGCGGTGTTGGAGGGATCCTCAAGGTGCATCCCAATTGGTGGGTTCAGCTGGGTTTGCAAGTGACTTACAGTTGGCTCCAACCAGGGGCCTTGGTGTCTTGCCAGTTATATGGTAAGGATGGGGTCTAGGTGACACCAGGCCTTGACCATGCCACTGTTCCTGCCTTTGTTACTTTCAATATGTTAAATAAAGTGACCTTAGTTTTATCCAATCTTGGTTGTCTGACTCTTTTATCCATCTGGGGGGGGGGAATCCTTCTTACCTTTTACAGCTTCCATTACTTTGTTAAGCATGCAGGCTTTTTTCTATACCTATTTGTGCCCTTCCTAACCTGCAGTATACATTTTTCCTGAGCTTCCAGGATTGTAGTTTTAAATAGTCTCCAAGCTTCCCCAATGGTTTTGACCCTTTCTACTTTTCCTTTCAGTTTCTTCCTCACATATCCCCTCATATCAGAGACATTATCCGTTTTAAAGTTAAAAGTGGTTGTGTCAGTCTTTTGGGGCAACTCCCTATTTATACAAATGTTGAACTCAGTGACATTATGGTCACTGTTCCCAAGCGATTCAATCACTTTTACATCTCTCACGAGGTCTTGGGTGTTACTTAGGACCAAATCCAAATCCTCATAAAGTGATCTTTGATTCAGGAAAGCTTATGCTGGAACAGATTGTGTCACTCTTTAAGGTGCCAGTGGATTTCTGTTTAATTTCACTAAAACACTCTCATGAGAATGAAAGAGTCATCTAATAATGATTATCTCTTCTTTTATCACCCACTCAAAGGTGATGGAAAGAGCAGGCGAGTGAATGTTGGTAGCCCGGAGTGGGAGAGCAGGAAGCTCTAGTCAGCATTGAGGCCTGGCAGGAGACCAAAAAAGACCAATCTATGATGCTAGGTCAGGGTTTCATTGTCCTAAAACCGGAATCTGCTAGTGCCCTAATTAAAAAGCAAAGAATGGAGTGTTCCTAGGCTTGTAATAAATAAATTCTTTTCTTTGGGCTAATAATCTGTGTTGTGCTCTGACCACATAGTCTCCCCCACTATGCACAATCCCAAAGGGAGGAGGTAGCCCAGGGGAGCAAGGAAAGGCCAGACCCTTGGGTTGCCAACTTTCCAGGGATCCCTCCAAAGATTGGGGATTCAATCTCCAAATAGGGAGATTCAGCCAGAGGGGTCTCACTGTCCCTCTAAAAAGGCAGTGATGATTCCGTAAGTGGTGGCAGCAAGGAGTGAGATACGCCCACAGGACAAGGGTGGGAGGCAAATAGCTGAGTTGTAAACTGGAGCCTGTTTTTCCACAGTAGGCAACCAACCTTGGTTCAGACAAAGGAAGAAAACCCTTTGCAGGCCTTTGTGAGAAACTAATTGGGGCCAGTCCTGACTAGGGTTTCCAGCTCCAGGTAGGGAGATTCCTGGAGATTTTCTGGTAGAGTCTATGGAACCCAGGGTTTGGGGAGGAGAGAGGCCTCAGCTGAACAGAATGCCATACAGCCCACCTTCAAAAGCAGTTATTTTCTCCGGGGGGGGGAGATCTGTTGTCTGGAGTTGGTCTTCAGGCTCCACCCGGAGGTTGGCTGGCCTAGGCGTAGTGGTCAGTGCTTCAGATCTTGGTCTGCTAGATCCAGGTTCTTGCTGTAGAAGCTGAGTGGGTGATTTTAGTCACAGACTTTCTACCTAACCTACCTCACAGGGTTGTTGTGTAAGTCAAAAGGGGGAGAGGAGAATGATGTAACCTGCTTTGGTTCCCATTGCAGAGAAAGACTACTTTTCCTCCTGGGAAACCATTGTTGCCAATCTCCAGGTGAGGGCTGGAGATCACTCAGAATTACAACTGCTCTCCAGATGACAGAGATCAGTTCCACTGGAGAAAATGGTGGACTCTATGGCAGTCAGGGCTTCAGAGAATGGAAGAGGCTGCAGGTGTGTGTGTGGGAAATGGAAAGCTGAAGAGAGAGGGGGGGAAAGGTAGAAGATAGGGTTGCCAACTCCAGGTGGGAAATTCCTGGAGATTTGAGGGGTGGAACCTGGAGAGGGTGAGGTTTGAGGAAGGGTGGGACCTCATACAGGCACAATGCCATAGTCTCCACCCTCCCAACCAGCCATTCCCTTCTGGGGAACCATTGTTGCCAATCTCCAGGTGAGGGCTGGATATCACTCAGAATTACAACTGATATCCAGGAGGGAGGGGGGAGGAGATGCAAAGCTAAAATCAGAATGGCAGATAATGGCAGGTTGATGCTTGGCTGGGAAGGAGATAGGGTTGCCAACTCCAGGTTGGGAAATTCCTGGAGATTTGAGGTGTGAAGCCTGGAGAGGGTAAGGTTTGAGGACGGGTAGGACCTCAGACAGGTACAATGCCATAGACTCCACCCTCCAAACCAGCCATTTTCTCCTGGGTAACAATTGTTACCAATCTCCAGGTGAGGGGTGGAGATCACTCAAAATTACAACTGTTCTTCTGGTAGCAGAGATCAGTTCCTCTGGAGAAAATGGTGGACTCTGTGTCATTATACTCTGCTGAGGTCACCACAGCACATTGATGCTGAGTGCCCAAGGCCTTGGCACTCTCCCAGAGCCTCTTTCTAGAGATTGTTGTATTTATTTCTACAATGGGCCTTATTCCTAGTAAACAATAAATGAGATGTAGACTTCAGGATATTGGAGTAGGCTGACATTGCCATGATGAGTCCTCTTTTATTTGTCACATTCTCCAGTTTGCTATAGCCAGTATTCCTAGTAAACAATAAATGAGATGTAGACTTCAGGATATTGGAGTAGGCTGACATTGCCATGATGAGTCCTCTTTTATTTGTCACATTCTCCAGTTTGCTATAGCCAGTAATCTCTCTCATCAAGTTAGCAGAGTGCACAAAAAGGCTTACCACATAGCAAAGCTTCTCTCTAGTCTCTAGGGCTGCCAGATAGCACAGGAATAAACTTTCAGCTTGGAGTTCACTCTGGACCACTCTGTGCTGTGACTTGGAGAAGGCATTTAAAGTTTCTCCACAGCTTGGAGAAATTCATTATCCATGACACTTGGAGAAGGCATTTAAAGGGACCATGTCCCTTTAAATGTATTTCCCCCCTCCATTAGAAACAATGGAGGATGGGGACACCTTCATCTGGGGCCCATAGCATTGGATCCTCTGGTCCAATCTTTTTGAAACATGGGGTGGGGGTTGTTGTTGAGGAGAGGCACCAGCAGTTATGCTGAAAATCTGGTGCTTTGACCTCAAAAAACAGCCCTCCCCTGGATCAATTCTCCATTATAGCTATTACTATTGGGGGGGGGGTTCCATATATGTGTGAACACCATATTAAGCTTGGTGGTGTGCAGGTTGCCAAGAAGGACATGTTTGCTCAGAAGAGAGACAATGTACATTTATTACCAACTCTTTATTTCTTTGGTCTTACAGGAAGACACTTTAAATAATAATTATAATAAATATTCTCTTTGTCTGAGTTACTTATTGCCCTTTAACTTCTTGTCTCAGGCTCTCAAGCATCAATGTTTCTATCCTTTGAGGTTTTAATACAAATTTGGCTCCCCATCTATATATCTAATTCCAACAGGGGGCGGGTTGTGCGGGTACTTATTTCTGCCAACAGAGGGCTCATTCTCCCCCAACAGCTTTTCCAACATAGTCAGTGTGTCTGCAGAAAAATCCAAGAAGTAAAAAAATCCCTTCAGGGAGGGTTGAATTTTCCCCAATACCTTTTGAAATGGCCTCTGCAGGGATCTAACTCCAGGCATCAACGGTAAGAGAGAGATTAGAATGTTCGGGGGGGGGGCTTCTAACTGGCTCTGTCAATAAAAGGGTGGGGGAAGGGCCCTTTCCTGACCTCTTTTGACTTCTGAGGGAGGGAGGGAGCCTGACAAGGGCTGCCAGTGGAAGCCTGGGGAATCCCTAGAGGTTTTGAGGTGGACTCTAAGGAGGGCTGGGTTTGGGGAAGGGAGAGGCCTCAGCTGGGTATAATGCCATAGAGTCCACCCTCCAAAGGAGCCATTTTCTCCAGGGAGACAGATCTCTGCTGTCTTGAGTTCAGTTGTAATTCTGGGGTGGTGGTCCTCCAGGCCCCACCCTAAGCCTAACAGCAGTTTAGGGTCACCAGGTCCCTCCCCGGCCACCGGCAGGGGATTGTGGATAAGGTTGCCAGATCCAGGCTGGGAAACTCCTGGAGATTTGTGGGTGGAGCCTGGGGAGGACAGGGACCTCAATGTCACAAAGTCCACCCTCCAAAGCATCCATTTTCTGAGATGAGCAGTAATTCCAGGCATCCCCATGTCTCACCTGGAGGCTGGCATCCCTTGGCAGCACCCTCTGGGTGACTTGATACCACCTGATTTGCATGACTCAATTAGACCCAGCTGCTTGTTACTGTTCATCAGCAGTCACCCTATGAAAACCAGTGCGGTGCATCAGTTAGAGCTTCAGATTAGGGTCTGCGAGACCCAGATTCAGATCCCCATCTTGCAGTGGAAGCTGACTGGGTGATTTTGGACCAGTCACATACTTTCAGTTTAGCCAACCTCACAGGGTTGTTGTGCAGATAAAAAGGAGGAGAGAATAATGTAAGCTGCTTTGGTCCCCACTGTGGATAAAGACTGTAATTTTCCTAGGTTAGGGCTGTGGGGGAGGGGTGTGGAGACAGAAAGCTGAAGCCCGAGAGGCAGATAAAGGTAGGTTGGCTGTTGGGTGGGAAGGAAGAGTGTGAGAGAGGTAGAGGGAGACAGGAGGAAGCAAAGGTGTGAGGAATAGGATAACCATCCCGCAAGTTTCTTGTGGGTCTCCACTTGTTTATTTATATTTCCAAAAGTTGTACTGTAACTTCTCCTTGACCTACAGATGCCTTAAAACAGCCACTAGATAAATTTGTCTTTCTCCTTCAAACAGTTCCAGTAGGCACTCTGTAATCCCCATAGGTTTATGATGAACTGGGTGTAGTCTTTCAAGGGCAATATTAATCTTCAAAGGCTAGTCCCACTTTGTCCCTTTAATTAGTTAATTAGTCTTTGTTTTCCCAGTGACATTTTTGCCTGTATAATCCTTTCATTGTCTGCCTTTCATTATGGTTTTTAAATTATTATGTTGCCTCCCAGTCACCTAAAAAATGGGATGCCAATCATCAGGATTTTAAACATTTTGATTTTTTTTTTTTGTCAGCTGGTGGATTTCCAGGTTTTCAGTCCAGGATTCTGTTACTGGATTTTAATCATTGTAATTTAAAGCCAATCTTTTTCTCAGTATAATATCTTGACATATGCACGTTTTCATTTTCCTTAAAAATACAGTATGGCAGATCCATTAAAACTACAGTAGCAGATCCATTGTATGACAAAGTTACTTTGGGGGTTTCAAAGTAAACAACAAAATAACAACAATAACAACAAAATCATCAAGAACCTGTTTTTACACAACACATCATGCAATATCCCTTCACAGGCTCACTTAAAATAAATGGAAATCATACAAGGAACCTAACATGCTCTTGTGAAGCTCCCATTAATTTCAATAATATTGAGAGGGATGGAGCACTTTATTAGTATATGTAGACTCAGGTCTTCCTTTGCTGGTTGCTCTTAACACAAATCAGCCACAATATTGCAAATGTTAGTCACTACTATGTCTCTTTGAAATCAATTAGACTCCAATTACTTGCAAGTAAATGTCACTCCATTGTTTTCAATGCAAATTAAAATTGTAACTAACCTTCACTGCACTGTGCCCATCATGTTTCCCCCCTGTTTTGCTTGACTTGTATAGCAATGATCGATCTATCTATCTATCTATCTATCTATCTATCTATCTATCCACACACACCTTAAAATGTTTCTTTAAAGGAAAACATACACACTTCTACCAAAATGAAATTCTTGATTGCTTCGTTAAATTTTCAAGCTATAGCAACATTTTTCCAGTTAGTTCTGTGCAGCTAACAATGGCAGGCTCAATCTTATACTAAATGTTGTAGCACTCAAGAAGGGGAAATAAATCTGAATTTTACTAGACAGTTATTCTGAGATTTTAAAAAAAACATCCCAAGTTTATCACTGGTGATTCCTTTTTCATAATGCTGTGTTCTGGGAGAAGTTTCATCTCCCAATATAGATCTCCCTGCCCTCTGTTAAAACTCATCTGTGAACCCTACTGCTTCACAGTCTTTTCTGCTTTACTGTGAAATTGGTGCTTACATGCCATCCCAGGGCTGCTGCTTCTGCCAAATCCATTGAGCTACCTCTCATTCTGACACCATGTGAATGGGTGCGCTTCTCACTTAGTACAACTCTTAAATTCAATTAGTGCCCCTTATAATACCACAGGAGGCCACTGCAATATCTCAAATGGAAAAAGGCAACATTCCAGAAGGGCTTTTTCTCATTCATTCCTCTTACTGTCATCTTGGGGGAGGGGGGGGGAGAAAGCATCTGTTATGAATTTAAATTCTATTCACAGTAAGTGTCACAAATCAGTGACTGTTAGAATGCATTATGAAGAAGTAAACATTTATCAAATTGCCTTTTGAGAAGGTGAATAATTTAGCTTGGAGGGAAAAAAGAGACCCAGCAACAACAAAAACATGTTGCTGACTGACAATTTATTTTATTCCACTGAGATACAAAGAGCTGTTGCGTATTGAGTGAATACTGATCAGTAGTACACAGAGAAATGAAATTTCATTTAGAATTCTTGGCTGGCTACCTTGGTACCAATTAAAATCAAATAGCATGGTCATGAACAAAAAAATATAAACACTCCTGAGGGCTATTTCTGTACAGACCTGGAAGACCACAGGCTAAGCAGCTGAGTCTGACACTTGCTCAAAGGGCTTTGTGAGATTTGCTTGAGTGCATTTCCATGCTAGTATGATTTTCAGGAACATAAATACATTATGGTGGGATTGGTGGTTAACTCTAGCTTTAATTTTCTTTTTGTTTATACACTGTCATTACCATATTAAATGCCATTCTATTATTTTCAGGTACTATGTAGAAATCCTACTTCATTTCCTCATATGGTCACTCTGCCCCCAGTAAAGGTTTAGTTAGAGCTGGATAGAAAATACTCACTGTTTTCAAATGCATATTTGTGATTGTGGCCTGGCCCCATGGACCCTGAGTGGCAGCTAGGAGCTTCTCCTGGCCCAGTTAGAAGAAACAACAATCAGACTGGGAGTGACATGCCACTGGCATCAGGGGGCCAAAAAACAGCTGGCCAGCCTGAAGGTTTAAAGGCCAGGGACTGAGAACCATGGAGGGAGGCTGGAGTTGGTGAAGGAAGACAGGCAAAGCAGTCTGAAGCCAGGACATGAAGCCCCGCTGAAGATCCTGAGGCCAGAGAGAGAAACCCAGCAGCAAAGACAGGATGCAAGGGCGTAAGTGAGGTGGTAGATGGAGGACCCCACACAGAATGGGAGATGATGGGGATAACATTATGTTAACATGTGTGTTTATATTTGCATTTTGTCTGTATTGTGCTTATGAAGTATTGATCAAATGTCTATGTATCTGTGCCTTGGGGGAATCAGGGATTTTTTTGTGTGTAGCTTTGACTTGCATCTCATGCTTGCCTATGAACAGGCAAGACCTGTGCTGCCTGCTGCTTCTACAGACCATGTGCTTCCCTGGAGTTTATCCCATAAGGCCTTGGGACAGAGGAGGCCCAACGCCATTACACCCAACTGGGACCCTTGGAGAACAACAGCCTTCCCACCATTGTTGATCTGTGGGAACCTATGCACCTCGCTCTGCTATCTGGTTTGGGCATCAAAAAGACAATACTGTTTATTGCTCTGAGGACCAGGCTCATCTCTACTCCAAAGGTTGCCAATGGAAACGGAGGCTCACACCTCACCACATGGCCTCGCTTTGATGTAGGATAGAATATCCTCATATTGCCCACTGCCCCTCATTAGGACGTCACCCCTTAGTGGACCTATAGCCTTAGAATAGAGGACGGACCCCAGGGTTTATGGCAGGTAAGGCCATGCCCAGAACAGAGCTGTTAAAAAGAGAAATGCAGCTTTGTTTCGCTCTCTCTCTCTTTCCAGCTTCTGCTTCTTCCCCTTAGCGCACTAAGGTGCTGCAGGTGACTCTCTAAGTTCCCCGGAGTCGCGACCAGGGAACGCGCACGTGGCTTGGCTGGACCAGCCTTTGTATGTTCAGAGTTCACCAGTTGATATGTTAGGTGCCCTTCTTTCCTAGGAGGAGATTTCTTCTCAGCGGACCTCAGATAAGTATAGCCGCCTACCTGTGAAGTCATCCCCCTTATTTGATGCTTTTGTTATTTTACATGCTTTAATTATTTCTATATGCTATTGTAACTAAGGAGCTTGTGTGAATCTTGTATGCATCTGTTTTTGTATGTTTGAAGAAACTGCTTTAGTAAAAAGGCAACATTTATTCATAAACTTAGTGTGTTGTCTGACTTCCTTGGGAAATAGCGAGCGTTCAGATGCCAATCTGACCTCTGGATACACAGGTTAAGAACTCATGCACCGCCCACCCTCTGTAAGCAGGGTTGACCTGAGCTCCCAGAACCATATTTGGACCGGTTCGGGTAACAATTAGCAGCAACATCAGGGGTCCTGACAAGGCAACAGGCAGCACAGGAAAGGAACACAGCAGTGAAGTGGGGGCTGAAGGTGTGGTAGGAAATGTTCCTTCTAAGCTGTTGAAAAGTACGCAGACGGACGACTGATTTCAGCTTAGCGTACTTTATTAGATCAGGAACAAGGCAAAGTAGCCGGCTCGCAGGCCGGCTTATATCCCCGAACATCCACCACCCAGAACACCCCCCCACTTCCCAGTAGGTCCTAACTAGTGGCCAAGAGTCCCATAGGGTCTCGGCTTGGAGCCTAGGCCTCTGGTTTTTGCGGGCTAGGATCCACATCGTCCTTTGTTTATTGGAGCAAAGCACGATGCTTGTTCTTGACCGCGTGGTGCCCAAGCTGACCACACAGTCAGAACTTGATACATTACTACCAATGTTCCCTCTAAGCTGTGGAGCCTTGTGAGCAAAAATTCTACTTTGTGAGCTACTGGCATTAAAGTTGTGAGCGAGGGATTTGTCTACTGCATAAATTAGTCTGCTCTGGAGCCATCCCTCCTGAGCTAAGACCAAAATGTGTGAGCCAGAGGCTAAAAATCTGTGAGCTAGCTCACACTAACTCAGCTTAGAGGGAACACTGATTACACCCCTTCCCCCTTGGTCTGCAATGTACCCACAGATAAAATCTTTTAAATGAGCCGGTGCCTTTCGGGTGCAGGAGGAGAGGCGAAGCTCGGGAATGGTGGTTGGTGCCTCCTGTGACATCCTTGGTGGAGGGCGGTCCAGGGGGAGCGCCGTGATTTCTCATGCCGGTGTTACTGGTGTCGCTGGAAGCGGGTCCTTGGGCATGCTCCTGGGATGAGGCATGGTTTTGGCAGGTCCCGGTGGGAGAAGGGCCGAGGTATCTGGGGCCTCTGCCAGGTCCAAGTCCTTGGGTTCCAGAGGCAAGGTTCGACAGTGTAACTGATAGATATGTCGATGCAGTATCTGTCCGTCCTCACATGAAACCTTGTAAGACCTCGGGCCCTTGACTCTCACCACTCGAGCTGGAATCCAGGCAGGCCCCCAGGTGTAGTTTCTCGCGTATACGGGATTCTACAGGAAGAATCCCCTGGCCACCTAGTGGGACTCCATGGCCGGAGCTTCTACTGGAGTGTGGTCTGGGTGCAGGCGGTCCAGTCGGGTCATCAGGCGACAGCCGAGAAGTAGCTCCACCGGACTGCGCCCTGTAGTGGTGTGGGGCATAGTTGGCTGGCCAAAAAGGAAAGCAGCCAGCTTATAGTCCGAGGAGTCCAGGCAGCAGAGGGTGTCCTTTGTTGTCCGGACCATGCGTTCAGCCTGGCCATTAGTTGTGGGGTGAAATGGGGCAGACCGGACGTGGCGGATTCCGTAGTATCTTGTGAAATTCTGAAACTCACTCGATGTGAATGCTTTTCCGTTGTCCGTGACCAATGTATCGGGGATCCTCTGGGCGCTGAATATCTGCTACATTGCCCGGATGGCCGCCTTTGATTAAATGGAAGGTACTGGCACTACCTCCAGCCATTTACTGTAGGAATCTATGAGTATAAAGAAAAGCTGCCCTTGGAAAGGTCCAGCAAAGTCCAAGTGTAACCTGGACCAGGGGTGGTGGGAAGATTCCCTGGCCCTTTCCAGGGCTCACAGTGGTTCCGGCCGGGATGCTTGGCATGGTTGGCACCTCTTAACCACGTCCTCTATGTCCTTGTCCAGCCCAGGCCACCAGACATAGCTACGGGCCAAGGCTTTCATGCGTACCACCCCGGGGTGTGAATCGTGAAGGGCGGTGAGGATCCGTTCCCGTAAGGGTTTAGGGATGATCACTCTGCTTCCCCACAGCACACAGGCTTTGTGGACAGACAGTTCGTCCTTCTGGGAAGCAAAGGGCGTAAAGTCCAGACGCCTTTGGCCGCGGGCCACCCCCTCACCACCCAGTCCAAGACCCAGCAGAGTACCTTGTCCTTGGAGGTGCAGCGAGCCACCTCCTTGACGTGGACCGGTTGATCTGGGAGGGACTCCAGAAGCATGATCTGGTGGGTGGGAGCCAGATCCGGGTCGCAGACTGGCAGCGGCAAGCAGCTCAGGGCGTCAGTATGGCCCATCGCCTTCCCTGGGCAGTGAACAAGGGTGTAGGAGTACCCAGACCAGCGGAGCACCCGGGGAGAAATCATCTGAGGGGTCTGGCGGTTGGGGGCTAGGAGGCCCAGCAGCAGCTTGTGATCTGTGAGGACTGTGAACAGGCACCTATACAGATAGTGGTGAAATTTCTTCACCCCCGCTACAATAGCCAGCACCTCTTTATCTATTTCTGCGTAGTTGCGCTCAGCCGCAGAAAGAGTCCGTGAATAATAGGCGACTGGGACCTTGCGGCTGTCCAGCGGTCGTCCAGGAGCCAGTGGCCCACGATCATCCCGACCCTGTAAGGCGAAGCGTCACAGGCCAGCACCACAGGGAGGGCCTCATTGAAATGCACCAGGACCGAATTAGACACTAGCAGGTCCTTGACAGATTGGAACGCTGCTGCCAGCGGGGGACCCCAGACCCAAGGTGCCGACTTGTCCAGGAGGCAGTGGAGTGGTTCTGCAACCGCAGCCTTGAGGGGCCAGAAGGAATGATAAAAGTTCAGATGCCCCAGAAAGGCCTGTAGCTCCGACTTGGACTGTGGCGGCGGTGCATGTGCGATGGCTTTCACCTTGTCCGCGGCGGGGTGGATGCCAGAGGCATCAACAGCAAAGCCCAGGAACTCAACGCGAGGAACCCCCAGGAGGCACTTCTCACACTTGACCTTGAGCCCGGCTGTATCAAAGCGGTGCAGCACAGTCCACAGACGGTCGGTGAAAGACGCATTGTCTGGGGTGGCGATCAGCACATCATCTAAAAATGGCTGAACTCTGGGGATACCTTTCAGGAGTGAATCCATAAAAGATTGAAAAATTCCTGGCACAACCGAGACTCCGAACTGGAGGCGGTGTACCTTGAAAGCCCCCCGGTGTGTCTTGATAGTTTAAGCCTCCGCTGTGGCAGCATCCACTGGCAATTGCTGATACCCCTGGGTCAAGTCCAACTTGCCGAAGACCCGGGCCCCCGCTAATGCAGCCAGCACATGGCTCACTACCGGCATGGGATACGCATGTGCCTGCAGAGCCTTATTAAGTGTGCATTTGTAGTCTGCACAAATACGCACATCCTCGTTCGGTTTCACCGGGGTGACTATAGGGGTTTCCCATCGTGCAGATGCGACTGGTTCCAGAACCCCGGTTCCAGAACCAGGTGATCCAGCTCAGCCTCAATCTTAGGTTTCATTGGAATCGGCGGTAGCCTGGTCTTAATGCGGATGGGGCGGACAGCAGGGTCCAGGTCCAGTGAAATAGGGGGCTCAGAAAACCGCCCCAGGGTGCCATCAAAAACTTGAGGAAATTCCGTGCACACAGCACCAAAATCCAGAGAGCGGACCTGGTTGATCCCATTCAAAGACAGTCCCAAAGGCTCAAACCAGGACAGGCCCAACAGACTGGAGCTTCGCCCTTCCACCACTAGCAGGCCTAGGGGCCCATCAAAGTCTTGGAACTGCACCTGGAACTTGCCCTAGCCCAGTACTGCCATGGGGTTCTTATTGGAATCCCGTAAAGCGAAACTCCGTGGCTTTGGCGGGGGGGGGGTCCCCCTGGTGACAGAGCATGTGGAGCATCTCCACAGAGATAATGGAGAACGATGACCCCATATATATCTCCATGCTGCAGGGGGACCCTTCTATGGGAACAGTAACATGCACTTTGTTGGGGCTATCGGGGGGGCAAGTTACATACCAGGTGCTGCTGGTGGTGGGCCGAGAGAGTGTGGAGGTTGATGTGCTGGTCCGTTGAGTTCTGGTGTGCCGGGGTTTTTTGGCATTGTGCCTTGGAGCAGCAGACCCTAGAGATGTGCCTCAATTTGTTGCACGTTCTACAGACAGCGCTCCGGAAATGGCACGACTGGCGTTCATGGTCCTCCCTGCAGCTGGCACACGGAGCCGAAGTAGCTGAAGATGTGTTGCCGGGGTTGTAGGATGACTGATGCGGGCGCTGAGCTAACCAATGGCAGACCTGTAGCACCTCGTCTGAGGCGTTGGAGCCTACCGTGGCTTGTCTGCGGTGGACCGCCTTAGCGCAGCGGTCTTGGTGGGCCTTCTCATAAGCGGTGGCCTCCCGGATCACCTTATCTAGATCCAGGTCGTCCTGGTTGACCAGTCTCCTCCGGAGCTTAGGCTCCCATAGTCCCAAGAGGAACTGGTTCAGGAGAGCTTCAGCCATGTCTGAAAATGAACACCTGGTGGCAGCCCGAGGCAGAGCCGCCAGAAAATTGGAGGTGGTCTCGTCAGGGCCCTGGAGTTTCACAAAAAAGTCCATGCGCTCCACAAACTTCATGGATTTGGGAGCCAGGTGGTCAGTCAGCGCCTTGACCAAGGAGGTATAAGACTTGTCTTTGGTCAGCTGGGGTGCTATTAAGTCCTTATGCAGGAGATGGGCATCCATCCCACAGTGGCAGAGAAGGTACACCTTCTTCATACCTGGGTCCATTACATTGTGGATTGTGAAGTGGCTCTCAAGGGTCTCCAGCCAAGTTTCCCACTGGCAGCCATTTTACAGTTCCACGAGGAAGCGAATGGCGGGAACTGTGGGAACGGCGGGAACTAGCGAGCATAGAGAAGGAGCAGTGCGGTACTGCTCTCGTGATCAGCGGCGTGATGCTCGGAGCTGGGAGCGGTGCGATGAGCAGCGCTTTTGAAGATGTGCACGATGCCGGCGGCGGTGGCAATTTTGGCGTGGCGACTCAAGGCGATGCCCAGAACATAGTCTCTGTTCAAGGGGAGATGAATCCCACCTTCGTCACCAGTGAAAAGTACGCAAACGGACGAGTGAGTTTAGCTTAGCGTACTTTATTAGATCAGGAACAAGACAAAGAAGCCGGCTCATCTTGAGAACTTAATCTCATCTTGAGAACTTAGCCTATGGGACTCTTGGATACTCTGTATCTAGTGGGTTGTAAAAATCTCAGAATGAATTCTTTTAAACTATATTTTAAGAACGTGTCTATAAAGCTTCCAGTTGAACAGTTGCACATGTGCTTGACCTTGGGGGGACCAGAAATCCCCCCCCCCCCAGATATGATCATGAAAAAACCAGAGGAGATTGTCTTAAAATTGCCTACAAGTTATAGTTGCATCAAATACTAAAATTCTTTTTGTGTAGAACATTGGAGGGAGGTGTCTTACATTCAGAGTTTTCTTCTTTTCAAGTAAATACAGATATGTATTTATTGAAGAAAGTGAAACCAATTGTGTTTATTTGGAACAGTAATAAAACCAAGAACAAGAAGAAAAAAAAGCTAAAAGTTTAAATGTTTATTTTAAATATTTATATGCTCTCCTTTCTCCTATGCATCTCAGGACTGAAAACAGGGATATTATAAAAAGTCTCCAGGTTAAAACCATGCTTTCCAGCACTTGACAGGAAAAGACAAATGGAGGTGGTCTAGAACACAAAATGACCAAAGAAAACACAAGAGCAAGCAATAAAGAACAGTGTTGGAAACAGAGCTCTTTTTGTAGCAGGAACTCCTTTTTTTATAACTTTTTATTGCATTTTATATCCTACATCCTAAAGGGAGGGGGAAAGGAGAATCACTGTAACTAATACAAAAGATAAGACAAGGATCATATTTTATATGTTACATTGTATATATATATATATATATATATATATATATCAATACTACCATGATAACAAAGATAATTTTATAAAAAGTTAATTTCTAAATAAAGCTAACTTAAATCTTAATACTAGTCTCAGGTGTTTTAAAGTCACTTATATTCAATGTTGTCCACGTTTTGTTTTGTTTTTGTCATCTTTACTCAGGCTTTGTTGCTGTTTCAAAAAGTCTTTGGCTTTTTGAACAGAGTCAATTTTGTTCTTCTTATCCTTATAGTTGAATACATGTCCCTCTGGAAAAATCCATCTATAGGTGATTAAATTGTCGTGGAGGAAGAAGGTTAAATCCTTATATTGCCGTCTTCGCTTCTGCATCTCGAATGGAATGTCCTTTAACAATTTTACTTCTGCGTCTTTAACCTTCAGGACTTTTCCAGATGTAGCTTTCAAAACATTGTCTCTGGTGGATCTCACAGAGAACTTCACATATATTTCTCCAGGCAATTTATTTTTCTTAATAAAATCTGGATAAATTCAATAAGCCAGATCTATATCGTTTTGCAATGCATCTTGTTTAAGATCTGTCATTGGTGCTAACGCTTCACTTAAAATTACTTTCAAATTTTCTCCTTTTTGTTCAGGAATACCTTGAAAGCGTAAGACATACACTGATCTTTCCATTTGAAGTTGCAGCAATTGGCCTTTATCTGAAGCTCTCTCTTTTTCCACTACCCCAATTTTTGTTCAATATCTTTTGTCTTTGATTCAACTTTCTTGATGGCTCTGTCAGTTTTGTCTGCTCTTTTATCCATCTGTGTCAGTTGCTTTTGGACTCCATACAGTTTACTGTTGATATTAGACACCTGCTCTGGCAGGGGGCACAATGCCATAGCCAGCATATTGGGAAAGTCAGTAGCTGCTTCCTGTGTCTGGGTGGGAGTCGTTGGTATGGTGTTTCAAGCTCTTAACAAATTGGGACCCTCATATCTATGGGATGTTCTTCACCCTAATGTGCCCAAACAGTAGCATTATTATCAGACATGGGATAATCAGCTGTTCCTTCACTATGCGAAGTAAGAAATATTTCACTTTTTCAGTGACCAGTCCTGTCCTTTGGAACAGGCTCCCGGAGCATGTGAGGTTTGTCCTTGTTAGGAAAGGATAAATGTGTTTTTAGAATAACATAGGCTCATCCTTTGCAATTGGGTAATTATATCCCAGGCTGCATTCCAGGAAGGAATGGACAGATATATGGTGGTCAACTGAGATGAGTCTCAGATTGTTTCATCATTTGGCTAAACAGTCAGTTGCCCTTGATTGATTATTACTGGTTTACCCATTGGTGGGCTAAACTCCTTTAATCCAGACTTTTGAAGTGATTGGTCAAGAGGTAGCTTGGAGAGAAACTTTTAACTTGCACTCTAAATCCTGGGTGGCTCTAGCAAGAAATACCCAGGCTACAGAAAAGTTCAGAAAGATTTTATCTATGTTGCAGTTCTATGTAAAGACCCTGACAGTCTGTGGTCAATCTATGGACACTATCTCTTGTTGAGGGCAGAAGATTGTTATCAGTTATGAAAACTACACTACCTACAAGACTGGCTTAAAGAGTGGGATAGGAGTCTACCAGAGAGGACACATTGACCTCTTGCTCCTGAATGCAAGTAGGAGGTTGGGGAGAGGAGAAGCACCAGCGTATCAAAAAAACACCCCCCAATGAGGCTAAAGGCTACCCAGAGGGATCAGGGTTCTCAGGAAGAGCACAACTAGACTCTCTTCCATAGGTTCAACCCCCTCTTCTACACATTTTATAATCAAACACTTTTGCAGCTCTGTTCAAGTAACTCCTGAAAACTTCTGAAAACATCTGGTTTCAGTGCTAATGAACCTGTTAGTTAAATCCCCCAGTCCTTATTCTACTCCTTTCCATCACAATAGGTAAAGAAACTGGAGAAACTGAAGAAATGTGCACCATTTCTACATCTAAAGCTCACAACATCTCTTGGAGAAGATCCATTACTTTCATATCTACACATTACAACACAAGTGCAAAAATAAAATAGAAAAGAAACAACTTGCACTTTTTCTACTTCTTGTAGTGTGCAGAAGAGCCCTCTGAAGCTGGAGCACTTTGAAAGTGAGGAAAATAGCTTCTGGATAATTAGTGCCTTTCATCTCAGTGTTATTGAGCATGTAATCTACAGGATAGCTATTGTATCAAATATACAGAGGCAGAGGGAGTAATCTGAGTGCACTTCAAGTGAGGCACTTCAGTATTATTTATTTAAACATATATATACCCTGTCTCTGAACCCAAAAGGTTGTTGAGGCTTTTATTAAATTATTAAGGTTTAGTTCTAAGAACACTTTAATAGTACTGTGTACAGTTCTGGTCACCACACCTCAAAAAGGATATTATAGCATTGGAAAAAGTGCAGAAAAGGGCAATTAGAATGATAAAAGGGTTGGAACACTTTCTCTATGAAGAACGGTTAAAGCGCTTGGGGCTCTTTAGCTTGGAGAAATGATGGCTGAGGGGTGACATGATCGAGGTTTATAAGATTATGCATGGCATAGAGCAGGTCAAGAAAGAAGTACTTGCCACCCAAGCCAGAAATAACGAGGCAGACACAAGTGTTGGGTTTAACTATAGGGCCACTTTATTAACTGACAACTTTACCGGAACCAACGGCAAGGGCAACACAGCATGCGGTAGGGTCAAGGCCAGAGGTCGAAGACCCCTCCCTTACCTCTTCAATAGGGCGAGCACCCTGCCCCGGGTGGGAGCCCACTACAGGGGCTCCCACCCGGCCGGCTAGCCATGGCAGGACAACC
>NW_015175373.1:626639-630278 GCF_001447785.1 Gekko japonicus
CCTGCCTCTTCTGACTGGGAGGCAAAGGCGCTCTCCCAACCCTAACGGCCGGAACGGCCGTGGGCTGTAAAATGTACTTTTCTCCCTTTCTCACAATACAAGAACTCGTGGGCACTCCATGAAATTGCTGAGTGGTTGGGTTAGAACAGATAAAAGGAAGTCCTTCTTTACTCAAAGAGTGATTAACACATGGAATTCATTGCCACAGGAGGTGGGGGCGGCTACAAGCATGGACGGCTTCAAGAGGGAACTAGATAAACATATGGCGCAGAGGTCCATCAGTGGCTATTAGCCACACGGTATAGATAGGAACTCACAGGCTGGGATAAGTGATGTGCTGTTTTCTTGGTGTTGGGGGGGCAACAGTGGGAGGGCTTCTAGTGTCCTGGCCCCACTGATGGACCTCCTTATGGCACCTGGTATTTTTGGCCACTGTGTGACAGAGTGTTGGACTAGATGGGCCATTGGCCTGATCCAACATTGGCTTCTCTTATGCTCTTATAGGAGAAATCCCCACTGGGTAAAATGGGACTTACTTCCAAAACACCTGTTCAGGATTGTTGACTAACACACGCTAAAGTTTTCCACCCAGATTAATACATGAATACATGAATCTGCCTTATACTGAATCAGATCTTTGGTCCATGAACGTCAGTATTGTCTCCAAAGACTGGCAGCAGCTCTCCAAGGTCTCATGCTGAGGTTGTATTAGCTCCTGGTCCTTTTAGCTGGAGATGCTGGGAATTGAACCAGGGACCTTCTGCATGCCAAGCAGATGATCTACCACTAAGCCACAACTCTCTCATAACATAAGATGCTGGAGGATGATTCTTAGTACAACTATCTGCAGAATTTCATTAACCTTGGATCATGCAAACATCTTCTAAAGTCTTCTATTTTGGTACTGGGACACTTATCAATCACCTTCTTAAATTTAGAGTATTAAGAAGTGAATGAAGACAAAAAATCAGGATTGAATTGGGGGGGATTGCTGATTCCCCCCTCTCGTTGCATATTCCCAGTTTGCCCTTCATTTTGTTCCCAAGGATCCCCATTTCTGTTATTTATTTACTTCATTTATATACCGCACCCTTTCTCCCCAGTGGGAACCCAAATCAGCTTGCATCACTCTCCTCCCCTTCATTCTATCCACATAACAACTGTCTGAGGTATATTAGGCTGAAAGTTTGTGACTGGCCAAAGGACATCGAGAAAACTTCCACGGCAGTGTGGAGTTTCAGACCTGAATCTTCCATCCTAGTCAGACACTAACTGCTACAACATATTGGCTATCTACGCCACACTGTTCCATTGATGAAAATGCTTTCCATTAGTGGAAACTGAATTTTTGATCCAGCTTTAACATTTTTGGAGTGAAAAGATGTACATGCATCTTGACCTAATATTTCTTTACAGGATTACTGGTGTTGAGAAGCAGTGGCTATGTTTGACTAGTGCCCGATGAGATCATTTTGATTACTATTTGAAATTGTACAAGATGCTTGATTTGTAAAATTGATTTTTCTACACCGTGAAAAGAAATAAGGACAACAAGATTGTGTCAAGAATACTTAGTTCTGATGAAGTGACATTCACGAAACGAAGAGAAGAATCCGGAGCCTTCATTATTTGGCTACCTGTTGCACTTTTTGCATTTATATATTGTTGTACTTTCTTGTTATATTTGTATTTTCATCTATTTCACATAAACGTTTGCATATTCTATGAGATATAGCATTTCCCTGGCTTTTTTCTATATGCTGTTAAACAACAACAACAACCAGGAACTTTATATGAGATGTTTCCTCTGATCAGAACACCAGCAGGATGATGAGAGTCTTTTTTTCTTTTTTGGTAGCATTACAACAGACATTTCAACAGACTGCATCAAATCTGGTCTCTGGAGAATTAAGAAGTTACAGCAGCTGCCCTCATAAAAGCAGAGTACATTGGCAAACCATCTTCTCTTGAGAGTGTCTTGGGGGCCCCAGTTCTTTAGAGCCTTCTTTCTCATTAAAGGTCTGTGAATAAACAACAGCCTCAATTGGATTCAGGTCTGAGTAGTTTTCCGAAATCTATTTCTTTGCCCTTCATTCTGCTGCACTCTAGTATCAGAATCAGAATTTGGAACTTGATTTGGAAATGGCAGTGCATTGTAAAGCGGTATTTAAAAATGCTACATTTCCAATAGCTTGAGGCCATGAAAATATTGATTCAGCAACAGCATTTTTTAAATAGAAAGTGTGTTAGAAGGCTTGTTTCTGAACTGTAATTTGTTGCTGTAGGCACCAGAGCAGATCAGTAACAAGGGAGGAGATTGAAGAAAAGCCTCTGCCAATGCATTAGTCAAATGCAATGCTGAAGGAATAAACAACATTGTGGAATGCTTACTAAGACTGAGAGATGGGGTAGAGTTTTGACTACCACTTCTGCTTTCAGCTAGCTCAGAAATAAACCCCTGTGGTTCCCATCGGGTTGGTATCCCTGGTTGTACTAATTCTTGCAGAAAGGAGAGACACTGTGATTAGCTCAGCATGTGGTCCTATTCAGTGAACATCTGTTAACTGTAAAAATCCTGGGCACCAAATGGGACACTTTGACAAAATTTAGAGGATTTGAACAAATTAAAATCATAAAATAGTGCTGAGTTGAGTAGCCACAGAACAAACTGTGCTGTAATATACGTGGAAATGGGACATTACAGACCAAGCCGGAAACACTTGTCATTTGTAGATGCAATGCAATTATCCTTTCATTAGGAAGAGAACAAAGGGAAGCTTGGGGAAAAGCACCCACTTCCCAGGTTTACTGGTATTTGTTTTAAAAAAGCTCAAGTCCATGCACACTTAAATGGGTACTTATTAGCTTACATCACAGTATTCCATGAGCACATCTTTAGTATGAATTTAGGTTGATATTTAAGTCATACATTATTAGTTGCATCTAAGGGAACAATATTGTGATCAAGAAGAATGCTAACATTTGAGACTATTCTGGATTTTCCCAGCAGGTTTCCTGTGCTTGGATTTGGATCACCAACTTTTTCAATATCAGAGTCATTATTTTCCTTTGATTTAATTTTTTGGGCTGTATGTATAAATAGACTGTTGTTGTTTCTTAAATGTTCATTAATGTTAATATTATTATGATCTTGCCTAATTCTGCAAGGGTCTGCTGCAATTTTTCTCCTTTTTGTTAGATAGGATGCTTTTGCTCCACTGAAAGATTTATTTTTCCAACTTCCTTCTCTATATCTGCCTTGATGTCTCTTGAAGAGGTTATTTTATTCATCTGCTGCAGTAGGGAGTGGTTTAAATTTTTGATTATAACCTGTCTTCTGAGCTAAAGGGATTTCTAGATCAATTAATGGGGGCTCTACTGTCTTTTCTGCCCTCTTCTGTAAAGGTTCTAGATTTGATTTAATCAAGGATGTTCTTGTTAGATTGTTAAAAGCTATTGTCAAGTGAATTCAAAATTCCTAAAATGCTCTATATTGGAAAACAGCGTAGAGGGGATGTTAGGTGAAAAAAAGTTCAGAATATACCATTCTCCATAAATAGGGCCCTAGATTTTTTCTACATATTTCAGATCTATGTAGAGGACAGGCATGCCAAACAAATAAGAGTTATGACACAAATG